>NC_092811.1:111153897-111453897 GCF_040954645.1 Diabrotica undecimpunctata | reverse complement strand
ATGAAGAAGGAATATATCGCCAGTGTTTTGAAGCTATCCTGTCTTGAATATAAGAAATTCTGTTACTGACGAAGGTTTTCCATTTATATGGCTGTGAATTAATCCAATGAAGAACAACAGTCGAATCTGACCATGCGTAAATTCTACTAAACTGTATAGTGAGAGTCTGCAGTATATAAGATAATAATTTACTAAGAATTACTGCTGCATTGAGCTCGAGACGAGGAATAGTTTGCACCCTGGTAGGAGATACCTTTGTTCGAGCTAAAAGAAAATAAGTTTTGATGACTCCTGTATCATAACACACACGAAGGTATGTAACAGCAGAAGATCCACGTAAAGAAGCGTCGCAAAAGCCATGAAGCTCACAGGAAATAATTGCATTTAAAGAAATATGACGAGGTATAGTAAACTTAGATAGTATAGGCAGTTCAATTTTAAATTGTTCCCACCTTGAAGTAATTTCCAAAGGTGGAGTTGCATCCCAATCTAAATTAAGTAGCCAAAGACGTTGAATAATAGTCTTCACTATCAAAGTGACAGGATTAAGAATACCGTAAGGATCGAATATGCGAGCTATTTGGGATAAGAGATTTCGCTTTGTACAGGAAGCTTGAAGAGGTAAAATTTTGTAAAAGAAATCATCAGATGATGGATTCCATCCAAGTCCTAATACCTTCAACGAAGATTGATCTAAGTCAAATGAAAAAGACTGTTGCAGAATATGATCCAAAGGAATATTAGCGAGAGAGAATAACTGAGGGGCATTACTTGCCCATTTTCGTAACTCAAATCCACCACGTTTCAATAAAGATATTAATTCTTTTATAGCAAGAACACTATTTTCTAAAGAATCCTTTCCTGTCACCACATCGTCTACGTAAGTATCTTTTAGGAGTATAGATGAGGCCACAGATAAGTCCGGTTCGTCGAGTGCTAGCTGCTGTAGAGTACGAATTGCAAGATATGGTGAGCTAGACACACCGAAAGTAACCCGAGTAAGTTCGTATTCAGCAATAGATTCCTGTTCTGAAAAACGCCAAAGTATTCTTTGAAATCTTTGTTGCTCAGGAGCGATAAGAATCTGAGTAAACATGGATTTAATATCTGCAGTAAAGACATATTTATGAAACCTGAATTTAAGCAATAAATTTACAAGATCATTTTGTAATTTTGGACCTGAATATAACGTATCGTTTAAAGACGGAAAGTTAGGGGCGTGTGCGGAAGCATCAAACACAACGCGCAATGGAGTAGTACTGGACTCCTTGTAAATACAATGGTGTGGTAGATAATAAGCATTATTTATTGCCGTACTTGGCTGAATAGGATTTAAATAATGATTATCTATGAAACTTTTGTTAAAGCTTGAATATTGAATCTTAAGTGATTCATTTTTGGCAAATCTGCGCTCTAAAGAACTAAATCTTTGTAAGGCTAAACGTTTCGTGTCGCCAAAAGAAGGTATTTCGTTTTTGAAAGGCAGCTTTACTACAAATCTGCCCTCGGAATTTCGACAAGTGGTTTGAGTATACAGCTTCTCACAGAATGAGTCTTCCGGAGAATAAGATTTAACTTCTGGTACTTCCTCAATGGCCCAGAATTGTTTTAATGTCGCATCTAATTGCTCAGAATCATTAGCAGAAAATGACGTGAAAAAGGAATGAATATTTGTTATATTTGTAGGTGGAATATTTCCCATCAAAACATAACCGAAACTTGTTTCAAGAGCTGAAAGCTGATCATTACGAGTTTTAATAATTCCTCCTGTTAAGATGTAAGGAAAGATATTTGCTCCTAATAGAACATCAACTTTACCTGGAATATTTGCCATTTTATCAGCCAACCTTAAATGTTGAAGATACGGCAAGTTGTCTAAAGAAATTGGAACAGTTGGCATATTTTGACAGATTTGAGGAAGAATTATTGCATCTATCTCGCAATGAAAGTTTATGTCATAAGACGAAGAAATATTCAATTTTACGCCTGATTTGGCTGGGGTGCACATTCTATCAAGACCTTGTATCGATAAAGCCGCATTGAATTTAGGGAGACTTAATTTGTCTGCACATTCTTTACTAATGAAGTTAGCTTGAGACGCACTGTCTAATAAGGCTCTAACTTCCAAGGCTTTACCAAAACGATCGAGAACATAGATTGTAGCTGTAGCTAGCAAGACATTATTTGTCAAAGTATTTGATAAGGCGGAAACAGAAGGCATAGGATCGTTAGATGAACTAGCAACCTCGTTGTGAGAAGAAGAAGAAGAAGAAGAATCATTCGCATTGAGATTATCAAAGTGAAGAGCAGTATGATGTTTTTTATTACAATGTGTACATCTTTTGGATGAAGGGCATTTGATCGTAACATGAGTTTTAGACAAGCAGTTTATACAACATTTATTCTGTTTAGCAAAGTCAAAACGTTTTTGAGGTGATTCAGCAAGAAATTGATTGCATTTAAATAAAGCATGATCCGAATCACAAAATAGACACTTATTTTTGACAGAACTGGTCAAAAATGTAGAAGTTTGACGAGATGAATACCTTACGTTATTAGAAGTATCGGAATTAATAGATTTAACATTTTTGCTGACTTGTCTTTTATATGACTCCAATGAAGTGCAACGCTGCAATGCGAACTTATAAACTTCCTCATAGGAAGGTACATTTTTTGAAGCAAAGTGTAATTCGAAAGCCCTAACTGTTTCTACATCCAATTTGTCCATCAGTAAATTCATTAGAATAAAGTCCCATTGAGCGGGAGAAAAAAGTAATTTTTCTAAAGAGGCTAAGTTTTCATTGAAAATATCTAATAATTTTCTAAGTGAAACAGGATCATCAGTTTTAACCACACTGGCATTTTGAATATTTTTCCATAATGCTCTAGATAAGTCTCGTTTACCTTCATAGCGATCAATTAAGGTGTTGTAAGCAATTATATAATTAGAATCTTGCAGCTTAATGCTTTTAATTAAATTGTAAGGTACTCCCTTAAGTGATTGCAGAAGATAACTAAACTTTTCTATATTAGAAAGATCAGAATTATTATGTACAAGAGCATTATATAAGTCTATAAAAGTGGGGAAATCTGTAATCTCGCCCGCAAATATACTTAAATTTAGTTTAGGAAGATTTACGTTACGTTTTGATTTGATTTGTGGATCAGCGGACACATTTTGAGTTCCACTAGTTGTATTATTTAATAAAGAATTATGTTTAAAATAAAGAGAAGCTATTTTATTAATACTATTGGCAAATTCAAACCTAATTATTTCTTCCGTATCCAAATTTGCGTCTTCCTCGACAGCAATTAAATTAATTAATTCAGTATGCTGATTATTGAAGCTAGTATTGATAGCTTCATAATCTTTTGCAGCAAAGAGAAACCCTGGAATTAATGAACCATCAACCAACACTTCCTCTGCTAGCTTTTCCATTTGTTTAATCTTACAAATGTCAACGTTTCTCAATGCACGCAAACGAACAATTCTATTTGAACTTCTAGAAGACATTATTGTAGATATAGAAAAAGAAATTTATGTAACACAAAGAACCTTTAAAGAATGATCTCAATAAGTTCAATATGTACTCGTATATGTAATATATGTAATACTTTTAAAGTTATGAAACTCAATAAGTATCAGTAAGAATAAATATTTATTATATATGAGTATGTATAATCGAGCAAACAAAAAAAAACAACACTCCAAGTATTATTTAAACAAAATCAATATATATTTATTTAATTGTAACTAGAAATATACGCCTAAAATATTTTTAAAACCAGTGTTCAATTAATATTGCGTTTTTTTTAATTTCCTAAGTTATATAAAATAAATATATAATCATATAAACCCCTTGTATTTAAAGAATTCTAAATTGTAGATTGTAACAGAAATTGAACGTGTTTTGGAAAGTTTCAACGGCTGCACTTCGATTTTAACAATAAGTCAGGTAGAGACCCTGGTTTGGGATTATCGCATCTGTTGCAAGATGTGTACCGCTGTGGAATTTATGTACCGATAGTGGAAATTTTTCAATGATTTTAAACGACCTTTGGTAAGAAACTTTGCCCAAATATTTAAAAATTTATATAATTTGATCACGTTTTTAATTGAATAAATTATTTAAACTAATTTTAATCCGGCTCGAAGGACCAAATGAATGAATATTAAGTTCTATAAGAGACATTCACTCATAATTGTTTATTTATATAGGTGCTGGTTTAGTTTTAATATGAAAATAAGTTATATGTAAATTTATCAATTAATATAAATACTATGTGTGTATGCAATCAAATTACGGTACCTGTGATGCTGTGATGTTGATGTATACTTCTTCTTCTTCCTCAGTGCACTGGGCGATTCGGGAACAAAATCTTCTCACAATGTCACGTGGTCAGGGTACTATTTACACAAATACTGGAGTGTTTAGCGCGACGATTTATACAGGACTCTCTCTAAACTAAGATTGAAATATATGCGTGTCGTCCCGTCGCTTGCTCCCTTAAGAGTAGGGGGGGCTGTACAGGTCCGTATTAATTTACGATGACAAAACATACACACACGTTAAGTAAAGAATTAAAATATAAAATAAAAATAAAATAATAAAAATTATTAATAAAAACTGAGAATATGTGGAGGGACGTAACACTGGTAATATAAAAACGATTAAAAAATCGTATAAAATTATAAAAACAATTAGAATACATTTTATTTCATAAAGTTGTAAACATTTTAACAGTGAGTTTCACTATCAATGGTTGATCTTGTAATGACCACAATAAATTTGTTGATCGTTAAGTATTTCCTGGAATAATTATACAGGTTCCCTCTATTCTGTATAATTTGTAAAAGTGTATAAAACCGATGAGAAATTTTTAAATATACATTTTGTTTCATTTAGTTGAAAGTGTTACAAGTGTTATACCTATTTATACCTATAAAACAGCATTATGTGGCGTCCGTGGAAAAACATTGATGTGCTTCTTCCAGTGTTCCAGCAAAAAAAAGCATTTATCTGTTGACGCTAGAGAAATCGTAAAAACAATATATAGTTCTTTACTTACAAGAGGACTTATTGCTAATACTGCTGCCAGTGAAATATCTGATTTAACGAAAACCTCTAACCACAGTGAAAAGAATTACATCAAATCCCATTAAGTCAAGAAGGAAGCGTAAGGATGCCGGTTCTACCAAATGTATTGACGAAAGTGATAAGGACTTAATAAGATGAAAAATTTACACAATGTACGAAGAGCAACGGATACCTACATTAGATGCTTTAAAACAACGGCTTACTAATGATGATACACAAATAAACTGTAGCCGCATTAGTCTTTGGAGGATATTGTCTAAAATGGGCTTCAGATATCGTACAATTGACAAAAGGCAAGTACTTATGGAGTCCCATCGTTTACAAAAGTGGCGTACTAAATATATAACTTCCATAAGAAAGTACCGTACAGAAGATCGACCAATAATTTATCTGGACGAGACATGGTTTGACACTTATGAAACACCATCCAAAGGATGGTCCGATTCTTCCAACAGGTGTCAAACAAAAGCTCCATCAACCAAAGGGAAAATAATAACAATTTTACATGCAGGATCAGAAAATGGTTGGGTCCCAAATGCCTTATGGTTTTCTGCAAAGAACATTAAAGACTCCTGCGTGGACTACAATGAGGATACAACGGCAGAGCTTTTGGAGCAATGGTTTAACAATTGTCTTATACCTAACCTTCCTCAAAATAGTGTGATAGTAATGGACAATGCAAGTTACCACAGTCGTCAATTACATAAGTCTCCAAGTGCAAATAACACGAAAATTGAAATTCAAAACTACCTGTTAGAAAACGATATATATTTTGAAGAAAGTTATTTAAAAAATGAACTGTTAGAAGTGTTAAAATCATTTTCTATTAAAAAAGTATATGTTTGTGACGCATTGGTCGAGGACATGGGACATACAGTGTTACCGCTTCCGCCCTACTATTGTTTATTTAATCCTATAGAGCATATCTGGCACCAACTAAAGTCTAATTAAACCAATTGTTATTAATCTTGAAGAGGATAGCGACAGCGAAACAGAATTAGGTATTTAGGATTTCATAAATATATTTTGGTTATTTTGGGTATTTTTTTTGTAAATATTAACTTTTTTTTTTCAATTCATCTATTTTTTGTACATTATGTATTCGTTTGTATGTATATACTGTAAATAGAACTGTAAATTACTGTACATTTTTAACGATATCCGATTAGGAAGAGCAAAAACTTTTAAACACGCCAGTTTTTTGCTGACAGTCCTAAGCCTGTAAAAAGTGTGAAGGAAAGTACCTTTCTGAATTTAGATCCATATACTACAATTATTCACGTAGAACAAAAAAACTACTTTCTTCATGTTAAAAATTGTTCAATTATCAAGTATATTCACTTGAACAGCCTGAAAATACCGTATGAAATAATTTAATAAATTTTTATAATCGTGTATTACACATCTACCAATGAAATATATTAAATAACAAACTTTCTGAAGTGCGACCCTGTGTACTTCGGTAGTTTAATGAGAGACTCTTATATACACAATAGGATCAACTCAGGTAACCATTAAACACTCAACCATTTTTCGTGAAACAAACTATACTCTAAAACAGATCTCTTGTGAAACGAACAGTATACAAGAAGGTGCTTTTACATAATTTTCGATGCCTAACAACAAAAGAATGAACTCTGCGATAGTTTTACTTGCTCGTATAATATTAAATTTTTATGTCAAAAAAAGAGGAGTTACTACTTTTGTGACACATAATAAAGAAATTTAGTGAAGATAATCTTAGACAGGGTCACATGATACCTTAAGAAAAATGATGGGTGATATGGGATGTTGATGGAGGAAAGCGAATATTAACAGAAAAAATCTAATGGAAAAACTTCGAGGAAGTTTTCTTATTGAGTATTAAATTAAAGATGAATATTAAATATTGTAGGTGATGCCTTTATTTTAATGCACGATGATAATGCACGATGCCATACCGCACAAGTCACCACCAACTATCTGAGATCGGTATACCTACAATAAATTGGCCTGCGTTGATCCCGGACATAAATCCAATAGAGCATGTTTTGGTTGAGCTTAAACAAAGGGTCCGGGACAGAAATCATGCACCAGGGAGCATAATGGAATCGAGAGCTGCGTTTAATGATGAATGGGAAGCAATGCCTGAAGAATTTATTAGAAAAGACATCTGATTCATGAGAAATCGATTGAAAAGTGTAATTAGGAGTAGGGGTGGTGGTAATATTAAATACTGAAAATAAAGGAATTCCTTTTTGTAATTGAAAATTTCTCTGTTCAAACCGTCTTTCTTGCATTCGTTACAATGATAAATATTTAGGAAACTGTGTTCATATTGAATATTGGTTTAATAATGCATCCTCCAAATAATGCAATGGCAGTTTTTGTAAGTTCAATAATAACGTTATTGTTTGCACATTACATATTTTTATGTTCATACGTCTTACATTGAAACAGGAGGTTTAATATCAAATCCCGCTTTTGCGTCGATTGTTTTGCACTCAAGTGTATATAAACCACCATAAGACTTAATTAATGCAATACCTCTGTTGTCAACAGTGATAATGCTGAGAAAATATGCGACCATTAATTAAGAGTCCGGAAATATTTTGAAATACATTTCAGACTACACATTCATAATCATAAATTTGATTTAAGAGTAAAAAAAAGAGATTTTTTTAAAGCAATTAATGAACCCGTCATCAAGCTTCCAAGCTCGGTAGCTAGCATAATTAATCTACTTGTGATTATAACGATTAAATCAAGTTCTTCTTGATTCTGGAAAAAGTAACTGGTTGTGCTCTTAAAACGTTTGTAAATCGAAAGCACCTGTTAATTGGCAATGAGAATGTTCAATGTTTTATTCATGAAGGCAGGCCTTCACATTATGAAATAATTACCCACACAGCCTCTAAACTCAAAAAACTGCAACTCCTTTTAGTAATTTACTGTAATTAGTATGTTTGTTGTGTTAGTACAAGCGGTTTTGAACGTTAAAAAAAATAAATTTGGGTATCCACAGGATGGCTAAATATTATACAGGGTTACAAGACCCAATTTGATCTGTAATAAGAAAAAAATAAAACAGCGATGGAAAAAAGACCCCACTAAAGAAGATATATAATACATTATGATAAGAAGAAATGGCAATTGGGATGTGGTAAACGGCTAATAGTTTATTCTATGTAGAGCCACTAACAAGTAAGTAAAATAAATTTGATCTGAACCACCTAATAAAGCCTATGGTTTCAGAAATGGTATCGCTATACAAAAAGCATGACTATGTGACGTAACAAAAAGAGTGCTAAAATAACTAAAACAATTATTGGAAACAATTTACTTTAAAAGGAATGAGTCAAGGGTGTGTAATCACGCCGTTGCTATACAATTTATACTACAAATTTATTTTTGGCGAAATCATGGAAAACTTATGACACACTTAAGACAGCATTGTTTTATTTTTAACCAGTTGGAAGGATCTAACAGATTTTGTAATGGTGGCTGCATTGGGCCCGAAATTATTTATTGAAAACAGACAAAATGGCTATTTATCTTCATAATATGCTTACAGTGAATAATTATATTAAGCAGAAAAGAGTAACTTGGTAATGGAAATATCTTGGCTTCTATGTAAAGTACAGCAGAAGGAATTAATTGTAGTATTTAATAGGTAGGACAAGTACGGACTTGGACATTGAGCGATTCTTCGTATTGTACGAATTCGATACAGCAATTATCATTTAGGCAATCGAACATCTAACATATGGCTTTGTTATCTTGACATCAATTGGTGCCATACCTATAAGATCAATTCTTAATTTTATTCTTTTTTGACGCTGCATTCAACTATCACATCACAGCTTGTTTTACAGCAGTCATATCTATTTATCTATCTAATTAGCCTGCTTTGGTCCATTTTTGGACATAGGCCTCCCCAATCCTTTTCCATTCTTCTCTGTCTGTTGCTACAGTCATCCACCTAGAGCCCACGTGCTTCTTGATATCATCGGCCCATCTCATTTGGGGCCTTCCTCTGCTTCGTTTTGTATTCCCACGATCTTCAACTAATAAGAATTTTGTTCCATCGGTCTTCTTTTTGTCTTATATTGCGTCCGGCAAATCTCCATTTCAATTTTGCAAGTTCTTGTCTAAGATCCCTCACTTTTGTTTTCTCTCTTATCCATTCGTTTCTCTTTTTATCCATTAGTCTTATGTGCAACATTTGTCTTTCTATTGCTGTTTGGATTTTTATGATTTTGTCCATGTTTGCTTTTGTAAATGTCCACGTTTGGGAACCATAAGTGAGAACAGAGAGTACGCATTGATTGTATACTTTCGTCTTACCATGCTGCGGATATCTTTTGTTTTTAAGAATGTAGCTTAGTTTGCCAAATGCCAGATATATATATATATATATATATATATATATATATATATATATATATATATATATATATATTATTGTGATATTTAAAGTCTTGGTGCGCCAAGCAATAATTAGCTAATTAATTTTTTGATTAATTAAAATTATTTAAATGATATGATTATGACTCTATCACAATTTTTAATTCTTTTATCTCAGGCTTAAATTCGTGCTTCAATATCTATGCTATTACATGTGAAAGGTAAGGTCCAAAGAATACCGGAATAATAAAAAACACATATGATCTAACACTATATATTGAAATAAAAATAATGAAATAATTCACACTCACAAGTTTTCAATAAACAAATCTCATATAATGATTCTCAAAATTTTGTTCTACGTACGTGAACAATCAAAATTAATGGTATGTACAAACAATATTAATTGAAATCTCAAAATCCCAAACTATTCTAACTCTCCTAATCAAAATATTTATATCCTTTCTAAATTAAGTGTAAAAATTGTGTTATCAATAAAAGAAAAAACTGCAGAAAACAAAAATATCTCTCTCTGATGATGAGTGGTCCAAATCCTTGTTCCTTGTAGACTATATTATCTCCTCTCAACCGCTCCCTATGTAATCAGCAATCTTACAACAGATTGTTGCAAGTATATCGTCCTTAATGATCTCCTTCAAAAGCACAAATCATTCAAATTATGATAGCCTTTCTCCTCTCGATAAACTGAATCTCTCGTTGGCCCGAGTGAAAAATGACTCTTGGAATATCTTCTCTTTACGATAAACTGAATCTCTCGTTGGCCTGAACAGTGACTCTTGGAATATAAGTAGAAAAATATGACTTACAATATTTTTGCTGCTTCAGCTTCTGTCAGATACACTAACTCCACAAAAACTCACTAACATTCAACACTACTGCTTCCTACTTCTCGGGAACCGCCAGAGAACAATCACTGTTCGTCTTACAGACTTGGAAAACCAACTGATTATCTTTTCTCTCTCCTAAATCTAGCTACACTTTCATTCCTACATACCTATCCCACCTTTTTCAATCTCCGCCAATCAAAACTCGTCACAATTCCCCCATTTTTTCATTTCGATAACAAACAAATTTTTACCTATAATTATAAGATTTCCTAAAACTTATTTACAAATAATATTTTTCTATAATTCTTAAAAACTAACAAAAACCTCTTTCTAAAATCTCTTCTATTGTCTTTAATCACTGCATTAATGTATTTGGAAAACCCGGTTCAATTGTCTTCACTTAAAATTATGCGGGTCACTCAAGTATAACAAAGAAATAATTTATGTATAGCTTACATTTTGTTTAGTACAGGTAATCCAAGAATTTAATAACTTTCCTTCTTCGAAATGTTTGTTGTTTATTATCCTACTTATCTGAATTATTTCAATATTGTTTTTGAACTTTGAAATATTTTAATCAACCCAATATTTTTCTCGATTTTGCATATCATAACAAATCCCCGCCATTTGATCTGCCGAAAACTCTTTGTTAAATTTTAAAATGACAAAAGTTTTCCAGGATCAAATTATTTCACTATGTTATTAAAATCTATTCATGATATTGATAGATGTCGTGAATGTTAAAAATACCCCGTATATTTCCTGTCTCTATGTGCGCTAATTCATAACTATTTACCCCATTTTCCGTATTGACCCTATATGGACCTTCAAATATCGGCATCAATTTTGCCCAAATACCATTTTGTAAATTCGACACCCTCAGTGCCTTCACTAAGACTTTATCTCCTTTCTGGAATTTGATCAGCCTTCTTCTTCGGGTTCTCTCTTGTCTTTGGAGATATTTCTCTCCACTTCGTCTCAATTTCTTTGAACCAACTCGATCACTTCTTCGTATTGTCTGGGGGCGGTGTCTTCCCACGGTCTTGTAGGCATTGTTCCTTTCATTATATATAAAGGCGTCTCTTTGGTAACCGTATTTGGAGCACAATTCAAATAGGTCTCGATCTCAAACACTTTTCTGTCCCAATGTCGATGATGTTCTTCCGCGGCAATTCGTAGAAATTTTGTGACTTCTTGTATAAAACGCTCCGATGGGTTGCTCTGTGGATGACGGATGCTTATAAATTTTGTATCGATGCCCCTCTCTCTTAATTCCCTTTTAAAACGTTCGTTCCTAAAATATGTCGCATTGTCCAATAAAATATTGTCTGGTCTTCCCGCCGTTTCTATAAAATTGTCTATCTTCCTAAGTATTTCAATTCCTTTTGTGGTTCTGCATGCGTATAATTTAACATATTTTGAGAAAAGATCCACCATAACTAATATGTGTTTATTCCTTTGAGTTGTTGGTATCAAATCGCTCAACATATCAATAGCAACAATATCCAGTTTCTTCCGAGCTACGACGTTTTTTGTGACGTTTTCATTTTTAAAGTTCCTACTTTTACACTTTTGGCATGTCCCACAATTTCTAGTCACCTCTTTGGCTATTGTATAGTCCTGTCGACAAATGTAGTTCTCCCTGAACATAAGCCACACCTTTCTACTTCCAATATGTCCGTTGTCACAGTGTAACTTTAAAAAAACTTCTTTTGCCATTTGCTCCGTGATTACATAGAGTTCTTTATCATCGACCCTCTTAAAATATAGGTTATTTTCTTGTTCAGCCCTTTGCTTTTCCCTTTCATTCAATTCTTCCTGATTTTCCCTGATTTTGGCCAAAGAAAATAAGCCTGCTTCTTCTCTCATTATGTTCATGCCTACGTGGAGAGTTTTGTGATCCTCTTTGCGGAATTGTTCATCTCTCTTCAACGCATCAGCCAAAATATTGTCCGTTCCTTTGATATATTTAAATTCAAAATCATATTCTTGGAGTAAAAGAATGCCCCTATGAATTCTATTATTTACCAACCTATTTTTCATTATGTGTACCAACGCTGCATGGTCCGTTTCAATGGTGAATCTTGCCCCAAGTAGGTAAAAACGTAATTTGTTTACACAAAATAACACACTGGCAAACTCTAATTCAGTAACGCTGTATTTTCTCTCATACGTTTTGGTTACACGGGAAACAAAACATATTGGCACCTCTATATCGTCTTGTATCTGTGATAACACCCCTGCAAATTTTTTTATGGAAGCATCGGTCCTGAGAATGAAAGGTTGCTCATATCTTGGGTGGTGCACTCTTACAGCTGTGGAAAACGCTCCTTTTAAATTTTTGAAAGCGATTTCTTGTTCAGTTCCCCATTTCCATCTGACATTTTTCTTAAGTAATGCTATTAGCGGTATTTCTTTTGTACTGATGTCTGGTATCAGCTTTTTGAAATAGTTTACCATTCCTAAAAATCCCCGCAAAGTTTTTAAATTGGTTGGCCTAGGGTAGTTGTTTATGACTTCGATTCTATCTTCTGCAAGACTAATCCCTTTTGTGTCTAATTTGAATCCTAAATACAATATCTCTTTTTGGAAAAACTGACACTTTTGAATATTTAATTTTAATCCGGCTTGATCAAGTTCTTCGAGAACAGTATGAATATGTCGTAGATGGCTTGTTATATCCGGTGAGAAAATTAATAAATCATCTATGTAATGTACAACAAATTCTCCATGCCTATTTAAAATTGTGTGTAATGCGCGAACCAAAGCAGCGCATGCACTTTGTAGTCCAAATGGTACTACCCTAAATCGGTACACCACTCCGTCGATAGAAAAAGCGGTATAATTTCGACACTTTTCTGCCAAAGGTATTAACCAAAAACTGTGTTTCAAATCGATTTTGGAGAAAATGTGTGATCCTGTGATTCGTCCAAAAATGGCTTCTATGTTCAAAGGCGCTTCGTATTGCGCGATTGTGTGCGAATTAATGTTTCTTGCGTCTAAACATAATCGCAAATCACCATTTGATTTTTTTACGCATACTATCGGGTTGATATATGGAGAGTCACATCTTTCGATCACCTTGTCTTTGATCATATTTTCAATTTCCTGTCCGACGCTTTGCCTGTATTTATACGGGATTGGATATGTTTTCGATTTAAAATTTTCTAAGTTTTTAACTTTAAAAGAATGTTCATAATTTTTAGCCACTCGGCTTTCTTCATTAATAAGATCTCCATAATTTTCTAAAATCTTCTCTATTTCCTTCTCCATGTTTTCTCCACATATTATTTTTCTTTCATCCTCAGTTTGTTCACATGTGTTCACTGTCCGTATTACTTCTTCACAAAATTCTGGATTCTCGTCCATAATTGCCATTTCTTCTCTGTCCTCTTCCGTTATTTCTTCTTCTATTTTTTCTTTATCTTTAATTTCTATCTGGTATTCCGAGCACCATGTTTCGGCTCCTTCCATTTTTCTGCTTATAACTTCCTTTTTTTCCTGCTTTCTTTTCGAACTCTTCTTCTTTTTTTTATTCTCTTTTCCTCTTCGGATTGATTTTTTTCTTGAGCTTTCGATTTATCCTCTACCGTCATATTGATTTCTTTATGTTTTTCTTGTCCATTTATCCTTTCAGAAAAATTTCTCCTATCTGTTTCCTTTTCTTCTTCTATGTTGTCTGGTTCTGCTCTGATTTCCAGTTGATTTTCCGAAAAATTGATGGTGATATGTTTTTCACTCAATTCATCAATTCCCGCTATCATATCATGATTTAGATCTTCGATCACCACACATTGCATAATATAGAATTGGTCTCCCACTCTGATCCGTACTCCTAAACCTTCGTTTACTGTCGTCAATTTTTTATTATTTGCACCCACTAAAGCAACCCTCGGAATCTTATACACAAATCTGTCCATATTTAATTCTTTTACTAGTTTTTTATTGATTAACGAAATTTCCGATCCAGAATCAATCAGAATTTTAATCGCTTTATGTTTTATAAATGCATCTAAAAATATTAGATTGGAATTAGAATTTTGTTTTTCGTTTCCCGCCAACTGTATAAACTCTCTCGGGTGACAAAATATACCGGAGAGTTTTTTACTTTTGTTTAGTGGATGCCTTATTGAAAATCCTGTCTGGATTCATTGAATACTTCTTCTTCCTCCTTTTCTATTGCCACATGATTCATCTCTCTTCTGTTTTGTCGTTGGAATCTCTGATTATTTCTATCGTACCTTTGTTCGTTCGTATTCCTATTCGGAGGATTTTGTGCATCTCTATTCCTGTTGTGATTTTCATTTGTTCTATTTTGTGTATCATTCCGTGTGTGTGTGTGTGTTTGGTGAGTTGGCTTGGAAACTAGTCCTTTAGCCACAGAATTGAAAATGTATCATTCCGGTTATCGTAATTTTGTTGTCTATTGTAATTATTGTAATTTCTC
Source organism: Diabrotica undecimpunctata (assembly GCF_040954645.1). NCBI lineage: Eukaryota > Metazoa > Arthropoda > Insecta > Coleoptera > Chrysomelidae > Diabrotica > Diabrotica undecimpunctata. The sequence goes on along the minus strand of NC_092811.1, from coordinate 111,439,117 downwards.
GGCCTATATTCGTTTGTTGATCTGGGATGTCGGTTTCTCTGGTCATAATTTGATGAATACCTTCTTTCCGGTCCATTATATTGGTCATGTTGTCTTCTATTTCTCATTTCTTTTCTTTTCGCTTCTTTTAATTGAAGGAATTGGCACAAACTATCAATATCTTGATAGTTTCTCAAAATCACGTGATCTTCCAACGTTTCCTCAAAATGTCTGCTGATCATTTCTACCAGCTGTTCGGTAGAATATTTGTATTCTAGATATTTTGAATTGTTATATATCTGCAAAGCATATCTTTCTTCAGATATTCCCATTTTTTCGTGATATTTTCCATTCTGTAGCTCTTGGTTGATTTCTCTCTGTTTATTTTTCCCCCAGAAATAGTTGAGAAATTTATTTTCAAAATCTGTCCAATTTTCAAACTCATCTTCCTTGCTTTCATACCATAACGCTGCTCCTTCTTTCAAATGGTTTCTAATTGTTTCTTTGCAATCGTCAAAATATCTAATATGTTGTAATTTGGTTTTCAAATTTTTAACAAACGGTACTGGGTGTGTTTTCCGAATATCCCCGCCAAATTGTATTTTCGCCTGGCTTGTTCCATGGATGATAACTTCTTTTCTCTCTACCCCTCTTAGTTCAATTTCTGCCATTTGTTTTTCATTTTGCTTTAATCTTCTTTCCACTTCCTTCCTGTCTTCTTGTAGCGCCATTTCAAATTTTTCTTCTAACTGTTCTAATTCCTTTTTTTGGACAATCTTTATTTCCTTCATCGTATTTTGGATATCTTTTATCTCTGTCTCTTGTTTTGCATTCTTTATGGTTATTTCTTCTATCTGTTGTATCAGTTCTTTCTTTATCCCCTCAACACATCCTTTAATTTCTTGTTCATAGTTTTCCAAACGCTGCTCTATATTCCTGTTATTTAGTTCTATTGCTTGCCTTGTTTCCCGTTGGTTTTCTTCCATTGTTTGTTTTGTTTCTGCCATTGTTTGTTTTGTTTCATCCATTTTTTGTGACTGGAGTTGCATTAGTTGTAATATTTTATCTATTCCTGATAGTTCTTTTCTCTCCTCAACTATTGTCACATTTCCTTCATTATCCGATACTTCTTCCAAAATTGTTTCATCTTCTCTGTTATCCTCCTTCCTTTCCTGCATTTTACTTTGTCTCCTTGTGACAGACATGTTGTTACTTTTTGTTATTGTTTTTGTCCCCGCCAAATGTGAAATTTTACAACACTCTATATGTTTCAGAACACGACAATATGTCTCCCCAAATGTATTAAATTTTCACGACAAATATCAAATATGCAATCAGTAAAATTCAAATAATTCAAAATAAATATCAAATGTACGATTCGTAAAGAAAATAAAATCAAATAATTCAATAGCAGTAAATATCCACTAACTACGATCAATCAATAAATCAAATTTATATTCCCTGGAAAAATTGTCAAAATACTTTCAAATTCAAATTCCCTCAATGTTATATGTTTTTATCTCTGGATCACCTGTACTTATTCCAGATCTCTTTCCCTTCCTTCAAATGTAAAGCTGCGATATTTTCAAGACCCACGTTTTGGAAGCCAGTTATTGTGATATTTAAAGTCTTGGTGCGCCAAGCAATAATTAGCTAATTAATTTTTTGATTAATTAAAATTATTTAAATGATATGATTATGACTCTATCACAATTTTTAATTCTTTTATCTCAGGGTTAAATTCGTGCTTCAATATCTATGCTATTACATGTGAAAGGTAAGGTCCAAAGAATACCGGAATAATAAAAAACACATATGATCTAACACTATATATTGAAATAAAAATAATGAAATAATTCACACTCACAAGTTTTCAATAAACAAATCTCATATAATGATTCTCAAAATTTTGTTCTACGTACGTGAACAATCAAAATTAATGGTATGTACAAACAATATTAATTGAAATCTCAAAATCCCAAACTATTCTAACTCTCCTAATCAAAATATTTATATCCTTTCTAAATTAAGTGTAAAAATTGTGTTATCAATAAAAGAAAAAACTGCAGAAAACAAAAATATCTCTCTCTGATGATGAGTGGTCCAAATCCTTGTTCCTTGTAGACTATATTATCTCCTCTCAACCGCTCCCTATGTAATCAGCAATCTTACAACAGATTGTTGCAAGTATATCGTCCTTAATGATCTCCTTCAAAAGCACAAATCATTCAAATTATGATAGCCTTTCTCCTCTCGATAAACTGAATCTCTCGTTGGCCCGAGTGAAAAATGACTCTTGGAATATCTTCTCTTTACGATAAACTGAATCTCTCGTTGGCCTGAACAGTGACTCTTGGAATATAAGTAGAAAAATATGACTTACAATATTTTTGCTGCTTCAGCTTCTGTCAGATACACTAACTCCACAAAAACTCACTAACATTCAACACTACTGCTTGCTACTTCTCGGGAACCGCCAGAGAACAATCACTGTTCGTCTTACAGACTTGGAAAACCAACTGATTATCTTTTCTCTCTCCTAAATCTAGCTACACTTTCATTCCTACATACCTATCCCACCTTTTTCAATCTCCGCCAATCAAAACTCGTCACAATTCCCCCATTTTTTCATTTCGATAACAAACAAATTTTTACCTATAATTATAAGATTTCCTAAAACTTATTTACAAATAATATTTTTCTATAATTCTTAAAAACTAACAAAAACCTCTTTCTAAAATCTCTTCTATTGTCTTTAATCACTGCATTAATGTATTTGGAAAACCCGGTTCAATTGTCTTCACTTAAAATTATGCGGGTCACTCAAGTATAACAAAGAAATAATTTATGTATAGCTTACATTTTGTTTAGTACAGGTAATCCAAGAATTTAATAACTTTCCTTCTTCGAAATGTTTGTTGTTTATTATCCTACTTATCTGAATTATTTCAATATTGTTTTTGAACTTTGAAATATTTTAATCAACCCAATATTTTTCTCGATTTTGCATATCATAACAATATATATATATATATATATATATATATATATATATATATATATATATATATATATATAATCCTGAACTTATTCTATTTCATCTTGTCCGATCCTCATTGTGATGTCTTTATCTGTATTTGTTATGATTTTGGTCTTACTGTAATTCATATTAAGGCCTATCTTTCCAGCTTCTACGACCAGTTCTTTCATCATTTCAAATAACTCTTCTTTTTTATCGGTTATCGATGCGATGTCATCAGCGTACCTTAGATGGTTCAAGCGTTGTCCACAAATTTTTATACCGTTTTCTTCCCATTCTAATCTTTTAAAAATATCTTCAAGAGTCCGATTGAAAAGTTTCGGTGATATTGTGTCACCCTGTCTCCCTCTTCCTTATATATATATATATATATATATATATATATATATATATATATATATATATATATATATATATATATATACATCCCGCTATCATTTAGAGCTCTTTTCACGTTGCAGTAGTTTAGCATCACCAAGAAATGCTATCATTTCCTATTTATAAGTCGTGTATGTTCGTTTAGAGCACCTTTGTAGGCTTGGCACCGTTGTCGGTTTTTCAATAATCCGATTTTTTTTTATATTAAATTTTTTACATCAAACCATCATTGTAACCTCGGAAGGTAAAATTATTGTATTTGGTATCATTTTAAAGCCAATAGATGTTGCCAGTATTAATACTTAAAATTATATTTGAAAACATAAAAATATCGATCGGTTTGGTCGGTCGGTCAAGTTCAAATAATAAAGACATTGAATCTACCTGCCAGCCGGCTGATTTCAGCCGGCTGGGGTCAACTAACAGGTTTTTTTATATCAATGTTCAGTTGTTATATCTATTTATTTAGATATTTTTTCCCAGAGAGTTGTGTTGGGGAATATTTTACATATTTTAATTTCCAACCTGTTTTATCGAAGCTATCAGTGAATAGTTTAAGATAAATATTAGGTTTTTATGGGATTAAGTCAAAAATATTGGTTGTGATTGTGATGAGAATTACATTTTTAATTATTTAATGTTTGACATTTTGATTTCCATTCAGGAAATCGTTCTCAAAAAACGTTTTTTGTACAAAATGTGTATACACATTTTTACATAATTTGTACAATAAACAAGGTTAAATATTGGAAAACATATCGTTAAATATTAGTTAATTAAAAATGTAATTTTCATCTCAATATCGACCAATAATTGTGGCTTAATCACATAGAAAAATAATATTTGACTTTGCCATAAGAAAGTAGTTCACGGAACCTCGCTAAATAGTTTAAAAAAATCTTATACAGAAATATAAATTCTAAATAGTATGAGGGGTAGCCGACGAAAAATTCGTAAAGACTGAGTTGACTAAAGTTGATTTTGCTTTGTTTTTTTAAACAATCTTAAAAGGCAAAAAGAAAATAATTGTTTGCTTATAAAACGTTTTGTATACATTCTAAAGAAAAACAATTCAAATAAATGTTGTAGACCATAAAAAGTTTTTTATGTAGACAAATACCAAATTTAAATACATAAATAATTGAGATAAGAAAAAACGAAAAAACCGTAAACTGTAAGATATTATGTTTGTAGTAATTTATAAATGTTAATAACTTTGTTTTTTGCCTAACGACAGGTAATATAGCTACTTGAAATTATGGCAATTGATGAGTTATTAAAGTGTGCTAAATATCAAGCAGATCAAAAAATATTTTACAATTTATTCAATTTGTTTATCACAGAAACCGATTATTTAAACAACTGTACTTGTCCAAACAGTATGACTACAAGTATTTTGTAACTTGCAATCGATTCTTTGCGCTTTCAGTTTTAGGGTATATAAAAAAAACTTTAACATATTATTAAATTTTTTATTAAAAACCAGTTTGAATAGGGGACTTTTTAGTTTTTAGACCACTTCACGTTTTTTTAGTTTCTTTGACAAGTGAGGATTGTCTATTCGGTTATTTCTTAATATGGGCTATGATCAATTGTCTAGTCAAGTCAACACTATTATAGAAGTTACCCATACTTTTTCAGTAGTCATTCAGAAGGTTCATCTTAATTGTACCCATATGGAACATAAGCCCGAGAAAAGTCTTAAATTCTGTTTGTGTTGTCTCTTTCCAAAACGCAATCCTCGATTTTTCTGAACGACTTTGTGCAAATATTTCATCAGAGTCAATCAGGGTCACTTCCACCATTCGTTTAATCTACATTGTCTTCGCGAGATGCTTCTAACAATGATTGTAATTCAGCAGTGGTCAATCTACGTTTATGTTCAAATCTAGCTTTTTTAGATGTCGAAGGTATATTATTTACATCCATTTTTTTATAAATACTATAACTCACTTTTACGGAGGTAATTAACAATAAAAACGTTCTACTAGAAACTATCAACTTATCCAATATTATAAGGCCACTTGAGGCACAATACGTTTTTACTCAATAATAGTTCCTGTATAAGTAAAATTGTTTTTTAATGTGATTCAATAAAGCACACTAGACATATTGCAGTTTTGCCATCACATTCTTCAGAGTATGTTTTAACTTTTTTAACTTTTCTATCGGCCTTTCTACTAATCATGCTTCTTCTTAAAAATTTGTAACATCTTGTACACTTTCTTCTCTTTGTATTATCTACATCGCTTTGCCTGAGATGGTATTTTTGGATGTAACTTGTCGTGAAGGTTACAACATTTCTTTATTTGCAAATGCCTTCGCGAACTCCAGTCTGAACTCAAGGATAGGTTGTCACTTTTTTACGTTTTCTGTTATTTAGCAACTAAGCATTGACTACTGTGGTATTAAATCAGGTATTAAATATTAATTTCACTGCCACTTTTCGGTACCACTTCAGAATTTTGCGTATTGGGCTTTGGTAAGAAGCCACTTGATCACTAAAATCAACACTCTTTTTCACCAAGTTATAATCGAGAATAGTTTGTGGTTTTAGTACTTGTGTATAATTTTTCTTTTCATTTGATTAAACCAAGATACAACTATTATGTTTAAATGATGTAAGGAATAAAACTGGTTTTTTGTCGACCCATTTTATCACTTGTAAAATCAATAATGGGGTTAAGTTCCATCCTGAGTAACTGGTTGCAACTTTTTTAATCGAGATTTTGGTTCTACATGTTTTTATAGTAAAACATCTGCACATGAATAATTCGTTTCTTGAACAATGATTTCAATTCATCGACCAATATTCTAAAATAAGGTCGTCCTTTTTTTCTTCTACATGTGCCGAGCTCGATTATCGAGCGTTGGCTATCAAATTGGCTATAGTAATTTTGTTGACGGCAGCTCGGAAAAGAGATGCAGAGGATCTGTTAAGCCAATCTCTCAGGTTTCTAAGCCATGACGTTCTTCTTCGACCTGGCCCTCTTCTTCCGTCTACCTTGCCTTGTATTATTAAATGGAGTATATTATATCTCTCTGGGTGGCGCATAACATGGCCAAAATATTCAAGTTTGCGATTTTTAACTGTTTTGACGACTTCCGTAACTTTTCCCATCCGATGCAAAACAACTTCGTTACGAACTCTATCCACCCAACTTATTCGTAGGGTTCTCCGATACACCCAGATTTCAAAGGCTTCCAGTTTCTTGAGAAGTGTATCCGTCAAAGTCCAACCTTCGACACCATACAAAAGAGTAGGGAACACATAACATCTCACTAATCAAATTTTCAGACTTAAAGTAATATTGTTTCCACATAACAGATTCTTCATCTTAAAGAATACAGCTCTGGCCTTCTCTATCCGTATTCTAATTTCTTTGCTCATATCCCAGTTCTCATTTAGATTACAACCAAGGTAAGTGATACTGTTAGTTCTCTCCAGTTGTTCACCATAAGCTGTTACCACTTCCGATTGTGTTGGCGTTTTACTGACGACCATCACCTTTGTCTTTGCGGTGTTTAGCTTAAGGCCATATTCATCACACATTGTGGTAATCCTATTAATTAGATGTTGAAGTCCTTCGTCGTCCGGTATATTATAAACTGGTTCTCTTTCACAAAGCATTGGGAATATGGTTTACATTCTATATTTAGAAAAATCTTTTACTGCAAGTCTTGTTCAAACTAAACTAAATTAATACACAAAACAAATTAATCTACATATTCTTTTTTTATAGAAATACAGATTCCTGTCGGATTTTTATCAGTGCGGCATGAGTCACTGGTGTCTCGTATATCCGGACCTCTTATCGCATTACAAACATAATTCTCAATTAGCAGTGCGGTACAAGATACATTTGGGTCGAATAATCTTAAAGCCGTAATAAGACCATAAGACCGTATGTTATAAATACATATATCCCTATAAGAATTATCTTGAAAGAATGGTAAGTCATTCATGGGCGTACAGTTAAAAATAAAAGTTTTCAGTGTTCTATTGCTTGACTATTATTATGTGGTATTCTGAAAATGTTGACATTTTTTCCTGGTCTGATCTTCCTCAACTAACTTCATCTTTCTTAAATGGTGAGTTGTGTTGTTCAGGTCTCTTTAAGTGTTTTTGTTGCTATTCATACTTAATGATCTTCTTTAGACAATGTACTAATGTAGTGTTCAAATGTGGCATTGCCTTCATCATGTAGCGCTGATCTTAATTGTCTGATTAGTCGATTATATTTGTATTCGTCATTAAGATTTCGGCTTCTTGGCCATCTACCTCTTGCTCTTCATTTTTGGACTATTAGTTGTATAATATAATTCGAAGTGTTATTTATGTTTTCTTGATTTGGAATTGTTAATCGTGTAGCTCCATATGAAATAGTAGAAGATGAAAACGGCAGAATATTCATCCATAAAAAAAGGAAACGCGATAAAGATATCTGAAACAACTGTTTTATGTTATAAGAGAAATAGTCCGAAATTACCAAAACAGGTGAACAGGGCACTATAAAGAGGAAGTAGAATTAGCTATGAAACAGCTTGAATGGGGAAAAGAAGTAAGCTTAGACCAAATACCAGCAGGAATTATTCAACTGAGAAAAAATATTAAATGGAAAACAATATTCACTCCATTTACAGAAAAGACGGTGACCGGTGAATAACTTCTAATACCTCTTCATTTGTAATTATATTCACCCAACTTATTTTTAGTATACGGCGGTAGCACCACATCTCAAAGCTTTCAAGATTTTTAACATTCTTCTGTTTAAGAGTCCATGCCTCAACACCGTAAAGCAAAGTACTGAATAGATACTAAGTAGTTAACTAAAAGTGGACGTATGCAAAGAGATGTATGACGTAATTGTATGGTATTCGCTAAATCCTGTCACGTAATATGCCACACATCTCTGTGCGGTAATTCGTTTTATTGCTGCCATGTTAAGGTGTTATTAGATGCCGCCATGTTTAATTTCTCTCTACCATCGTATTATCTCGGTTAAATCCTATCATTTTAGGCTTCATGTCATGATTAGACCTATAGGACCGGAGATACGCAACTAAGGCTCTTTTGACATAACATATATAGGAGCAAAGATATATACCTAAGGTCGTTTTGACGTATGATGACGTTGATGTATTTGATTTCTACGTCGTAGTACTCTATTGGTTAAATGGTACCATTTGAGGTACTGTACGTCACAATTGGACAAATAGGATCGAAGATACATAACTAAAGCCCTTTTGCCAGACTTCTTCGTCTTCTAGTTCCATGACCGTTATCGATCGTTGGATATCATGTTGGCTACCATATTTGCCATCGTGACTTTATTGACAGCAGCTCTAAATAACGATGTAGTTGATTTTTCATACCATTGCCTTAGATTTTTCAGCCATGGTGTTCTTCTTCTACCAGGACCACGATTACCTTGGATCTTTCCCTGAATGATCAGATGTAAAAGATTATATTTTTCAGGGTGTCTCATAATATGACCTAAGTATTCCAGCTTGCGTTTCTTTATTATATTAACCAGTTGTGTAGTTTGGTTCAGCCGTCTAAGGACCTCCTCATTTCTAACTCTGTCGACCCAGCTTATTTTCAGTAGTCGTCTGTATACCCACAGCCCTATAATATAATATAACTGTATAGCCTCAGTTAGAGTCCACGCTTCCACTCCATACAGCAGGACAGGAAATATGTAGCAAATGTCACTCGAACTCTAAGGTCAATACTAAGATCGTGACTGCAAAGTACGTTTCTCATTTTTACAAAGGCAGCTCGGGCTTGTCTAGTCGGCTTTTAATTTCTGCGGTTGGATCCCAGCTCTCATTGATATTACTGCCGAGATACACGAGTTTCTCTACTCTGTCCAGTGTGGCATCTCCAACTTTTATTCCGTCATCCTGTATATAATTATGTTTGTCTTCGGTTGTCTCCATTAAGGCTTCCTTAAATATTTCCTCCGAATATAAGTTAAAAAGTAAAGGCGACAATATACAGCATTGTCTCACTATTCTTTTTATATTTATTTCATCCGACAGTTCTTGTTCAACCTTTATTATTGCCACTTGATGCCAGTATAGATTTGTAATTATTCGTAGATCTTTATCGATCAATCCCGCTGTTTCCAATATTTCTAGCATTTTGTTATGTCAGATTTTGTCAAAAGCCTTTTGCCAGGCTACTCTATTTAAGTTTTATATCTCATAGTATTCTATTAGTTAAATTCTATTATTTGAGGTACGAAACGTCACGATTTTACTAATAAGACCGCAGATACATAACTAAGGCCCTTTTGACAAGCTGATGTATTTTACATTTCTATCTTATTGTATTCGATTGGTTAAATCCTGTCATTTGCGGTACTGTACGTTATGATTGGGCCACTAAAAACGAAGATACGTAACTAAGGCCCTTTTGACGTGATGCTGTATTTGATTTCTATGTCATTGTATTCTATTGGTTAAGTGGTATCATTTGAGGTATCGTACGTCACGATTGGACTAGTAGGACCGAAGATACATAACTACGGCCATTTTGACATGCTACTCCATTTAATTCCTATACCTCATTGTATTTTATTTGTTAAATCCTTTCATTTGAGGTACTGCACGTCATGATTGGACTAATAGAACTAAAGATACACAACTAAGGCCCTTTTGACATTGCTCTGCATTTGATATTTCTATCCCATTGTATTCTTTATGTTAAATCCTATCATTAGAGGTACTATACGTCACGATTGGACTAATAGAACCGAAGATACGTGACTACGGCCCTTTTGACATGTTGCTGTATTTAATTTTTTTATTTCATTGTTTTCAGTTGGTTAAATCCTGTCATTTGAGATACTGTACGTCACGATTGGACTTATAGAAACGAAGATATATAATTAAAGCCTTTTTGACATGCTGCTATATTTGATTTTTCTGTCTTATTGTATTTTATTGGTTAAATCCTATCATTTGAGGGGCTGTACGTCGCGACTGGACCAATTGGAGCGAAGATACAATAGGTAGTTGCAATATATAATAACCCGTTACTTTTAACTAAACATGATGCCAGAATGATTTGTGGGTGAAAAAAATATATATATATATATATTCTTAAATTTACTATTTCGTTGTGGGTAATATTATATTCAACAGCGATGACAAATTTCTGATGCTAAAATGATTGATAATGAAAGTGGGATATACATTTTCATGTATATAATGGCAGCGAGTAAACGGTAAAACCCTGAACTAAATATATATAATATTTTCACTGTACCATCATTTTAGACTCAAACATTTTCTGGAATAAACTTATATAACTCAGTAAGGGATAAAGAGAGAAAGCAGATATTTTAAAATACCAACACGGTATCAAAACTCTAATCAATGAGATGGTTAAAATTCTTGTAACAGGTACAGAAAAAAAGTTATTAAGGTCTTGTAAAGTAGCGTCGATATACAGATGCTACTTTGCAAGACGATGCTAAATTGATGGTAAAAGCATAATGTATCGATGCGAAAATGATAGTAGGATGTATATATATATATATATATATATATATATATATATATATATATATATATATATATATATATATATATATTGGCTATTAGTTCCGTATATCTGATATACGGAATAGCAGTCATATAGAATGTGCATTTTAGTTTCCCCTGGAATGTTTTTGTAACACAACGCAACTCTCACGGTCTTCCATTTCATCCATCCCGCTCCAATGCTACTACATGTATCCACATACATTTCCCCATTGCACTTTAACACATATCCGAATACCTACTTTTACTTACTTTTCATAATCATTTTACCTTCTAAAATTAGCATTGTATTTATAGTAGCAGCCCCATATTCAAATAAACATTCAAGTTGTTTCGTTTTTATTCATTTTGGAAAGCCAAGTTGCGATGAAAAGACAGATGCTAACTATTAAATTATCATATAGGGAAAGGAAGAAACGAAATAAAATAAAGATAGATGGGATAAGAAAGTTTACGCTGGCCTTTATGGAATGACAAACGCGCAATAGGAAAACAATAAATAATAATGATCTGTGACTCCAAACAACATTATCATCATGATTATCTGTCAACCTCTTACATCCACTGTTGCACATAGGTATCTTCCATCCATTTCCACTGTTTTTTATTCTATGCTTTCTGCATACAATTTCCTGCTGTTTTTCCTTCATACATTTTGTTGCTAGTCTTCCTCGGTATCTCTTCTTTTCTCATAGGTTCTCATAGTGGCTTATTATTCTCTAGATCTGATATATAGATCATCATTATTTCATTTTTGTAGGAACTATATTTTGATTTCGGAATGGGTGAAATACCAACGATGCTTGAAGTTAAAGATGCAGTTAGAAACTAGCCAGAAACAAATCAACCGGAATAGATAATCTCCCAGCTGAACTATATAAAGAAGGTGGTCACGATACCATAATGGCATTAAAGCAGTTTACAAAAGAAATATGGACACAAAAACCCCTTCCCAATGACTGAAATATATGTAGTATTTTGTACCATACACAAAAAAGGAGATATCTTTGAATGCTCTAACCACAGAGGAATTACGCCTCTGAATGCAGCGTATAAAATATTTTTCACAGTACTATATCACCGTGTGGCACCATATGCAGAACGGATAGTAGAAAAACACTAGGCTGGTTTTAGAGGTGGTAAATTGAAAATTCATCAGACTAAAACCCTAAGACAAATTTTACAAAAACACTGGAATATGGCATAGCCACTCATCACATATTTATAGACTACAAAGTAGTCTACGACTTTGTGAATAGAACAGAAATGTTCAAAGCAATTAAAGAACTGGAAATACCAAATCTGTTAGTAAACAAAACTAATCCCCCTCCTGTATAATACTGTTCAATCTAGCTCTGGAAAAAGTAATACGTATGTCACAAATCATAACCATTGGTTCAATATATAATAAATCAGTGCAAATCCTTGCTTATGCTGATGATATCAATATTGTTGGGAGAACGGAAAACGCTGTACGAGAGGCATATGTAGCATTAAAAGAATCAGCAGAATACAAAAATGGGTTTAATAATAAACACCAACAAAACGAAGTATATGAAAGTAAGCACGCAACCACAAATCCTACGACCACAATCCTATGACCCAGCTAGAAACACGCTCCTTAATAGACCCATTGGTCAGAGAAGAAGAGGAAGTTCTAGAATAAGGTTCCTTGATAACATCTATGAAAACATGATAAATATGGGAATACGTACTTGGCGGAGGAATGCGATGCATAGGGACGACTAGAGAGAAAGGAAGAAATTCGTGAGGAGCCTAGAACCCACGCTGAGTTGTAAAGCCATAATGATGATGATACTTTGGTTTCGACATAGGTTGAATAGTTCAGTTACTACTTCCAGCAATTTCGCACCTCCTACTTTAACAGCTTCTATTACTACGTGGTTGTCTTTCGAAGCCTTGTTGTTTTTCATTTCCTTTAGGATTCGTTTCATTTCCTCCATCATTATATTATGCTTAAGTTCGGATCCTTGGTTTATTTCTTTGGGTTCTCGAATATGTGGTCTGTCCTCTTCTGTTAACTGTCTTTTATCTATTTATTCAGAGAAACTGTTTGTTATTGTATGTATTCTCTCTCTGTTGTTATATTAGATACCTTCCTTGTCTTTCAATTTAATAATTTCCTTTTTACCTTCACAAAGCTTTTTTCTCTTCAAAGCTTTACCTTCACTGAGTATCTTCATGTTTACATTTTTCATTTCAATTGCCTTTTGTACTTTCTCGGTATATTTCCTCTTATCTTTACGAATTGCTTTTGAGATTTATATGTTTAAGCTCCTGAGTTCACCTAAGTCGCTCTCTATCTGCTATCTGAGTATCTCTTCTTTTACAGGTGGTTTAACACATACTGATTTTGGTGCAGATATTAGCATATCTGCGCGTGCATTGAATACGGTTTCAATGTCCGTCTAAAGACGGTCGTTTAGGCCCCAATTTATAGCTTCCACACAATAATTTGTGTTTTCTGATTTACTCCATTTGACCATTTCTCTTCTCTTTATTAATCTTGTTCTTTCATTTTTCAACGTTTAAGTTTACTGTGGTTCTCAGTTGACATATATTTTATGACATACTAAACCACCAAACATGCCAACCAATATACTGGATTGATTATGGGTATAGCAGATCGGGGCAGGGCGCCTTTGTGAGCCCTTTAGACACTTTGACCTTCTTAAAACGAGTCCATTATATCATCCCTATCACACGGACTAGGACCATAAGAACCTAGTGTTCAGAGTTTCTGGGATCAGGCTATTCCGGGCTCACATATAAGCTATAATCAGCAGAGGATCCAAATCTGAGCTCTTCCTGCCATGCTGAGCGTCTAATCCTTTAGTAATCTTGTAACCTCACAGAAATGCAACAAGTTACTTTAAGGGCAACCCGCTGATTTAGCTCGGTTGTATAAAGGCCGCATTCAGGATCTGACCCCTCTGATTGGCCAGTGTAAGGCACTTCCAGAAGATATATAAGGAGGTTTTCTCCTTCTTTTTACAAAGACGGCAGCGTGGGCCATCCGCCAATCAAAGCAGATGAAGGTGCTGTCTGCGTCTACAGTGGCCGATAAGCATACTGACCACCGGAGAGCATCTTCTACGCTTTAGAAGGAGAAGGAAAAGACTTTTGGATGGCCCCACTATGTAGAGCATAGCCTGTCTCGTACCTCCACAACTGGCCCAGAAGTCCTGGAACCTCCGCAGAAAAATATCTTAGAGACTACTGCGACCAGATCTGAAGTGCACTCCAATATACTGGATTAAAATTGCTTTAAATTGCTAGGATGTAGATAAATGAAAAATGAAAAATGAAAGCTATGGTTCCGAAAGATTCCGAAAATTTAAAATGACATGATGTACATTTTTTCCTTAATAATACTCGTACCTATCTGACATACTTCTACACTTTATTGACTTCGTCGTAGACGTTGAATTTTTATCCTTAAAATACATACACTTCAGGGCCCCTAAATTTCGTCGTTCCGGCAATTGATTCCAAATTAAGGTTTGTAACAGAGGAAGCATTTTTAAAACATTTTTCCTAATTAACATATACAACTTTATAGTACAAACGATAATGTATCGCCGTTGAAGATATGCAAATGCAGTCGTAAATTACGTGGTCTTTGACCTAAATACACATTAAATATAACATATATTTTTAAAAACAAAATAATATTGAATAATAGTATTTTTAAACAAATTTGTATGTACGTGAATTTACAATATGATTAAAATGGAGCAATATGTGGGAGCAGAACAAAAGAAGCACTTACGCGAATAGCTCATTAGCAGAGTTCAGAAATTAAGTTAGCTGAAGGAACAGTGATAAGTGTAACTCAATTCCATCAAATTTATCATATTTATCTAAGCCATAAATTCTAGTTACTGAACTATAAATTATATAATGCGATTAAGGATCCTTAATACATGCTATCACAAAATATTCAGAAAATGAAGTGTAAATTAAACGACTCGTGTCCAACACAACAAAAATATGGCATTTTTAACTGAAAGTCTTTCTACGTTAATCAGGAAATAAAAGAAATGATAAGGGAATGGTTAAGTGTTATGTTTGGTCCGTACTTTTGTATAGTGCAGAAGTGTGGACGCTAAAAGTAATGATCATGAACAAAATTGAAGCATTGGAAATGTGGGTTCATAGACGATTGCTAAAGATACCTTGGACAGCAAGAAAAACTAATGAAGAAGTACTAAGAACTGCTAAAGACCGATAAACAACGAAAAATGTCTTATCTGGGACATATACTAAGGAGAAGTCGATATAAAGTATTACAACTCATCCTTAAAGGTAAAATAGAGGGCTGTAGACGTGTAGGAAGAAAACAAATTTCTTGGTTAAAAAACATTCGTGAATGGACACAGATAACAAATGCAGGACAATTATTCCATATTGCATAAGATCTAGAAGCCTTCGCAACGGTGATCGCCACCGTCGGATAATTCTGATATGGCACGCGAAGAAAAAGAAGGGAAAAGAACGGAGCCAAAACGAGAACCAGAAGAACAAGAAATCAGGAAGATAAAAATAGAGCAAACTGACTTAATCAACAATTCAAAAATAGACACTAATAGAACATAGAAGCCAGAAGTGAGACAATTACGTAAAAGAAATGGAGGAAGGGGAGCAAAATATCCAAGAATATGGAGGTTCCAAAGAAAAGAAAGGATAGGAAACCCATTCCCCCACTACTCGGAGAAAACGGAATCGTGAACTCTGTAGAAGAGAAAGCCAAGGTGATAAGAAGGACTCTTCAGAAAGAGTATACACTGAATCTCACCATAGACTTTATCGAAGCAGTCGAGAAAACAGAACTAGAAACACCTGAAGAACAAGAAGAAATAATAAATCCCACATCACCAAGAGAAATAAGTAAACTGATCAGAAATAGTTCACCAAAGAAAGCACCTGGTCCAGACGAAATCACTAACAAAGCCCTGAAGTATCTTCCTTAAAGTATCTTTTATCTGACTAATATAACAAACGTAATACTAAGATACATGCTCTTTCCAAACCGATTAAAGGAAGCCCATGTAATCATAATACCAAAGCCAGGAAAGAACCATATATTACGCAAAATTACAGGCCGATTAGCTTACTTCCAGCAGTCAGTAGTATAGTAGAGTGAGTTATCGAAATCAGACTCCATCAGAGACAGACAGGCTAGGGTTCCCAGAAGCACAATTTGGATTCAGAGCTCAACATAAAAGCGAACGACAAGTACTCAGACTTACAAAATACATAGCCGCTGAATTCAACAACAAGCGATATACAGGAGCAACCTTCCTGGATGTAAGCAAAGCCTTCTACAGAGTGTGGCGTGAAAAGTATCATGACCGGAGATTTAGGGTCCAGATAGGACCAGTTCTATCTAAACACGGAATCCCGGAAGCTAGAGTACCACAGGGGGCAAACTTACCACCCCTCCTATATAGCACGTGTACAGCAGGCGTTCCAAGAAAACGGACCACTAATCAGCCTTCATGCAGACGACACTGCAATCGCAGCAAAATATAGGAACCTGGAGATAGCTGTAAGAAATCTACGGAAAGCACTGGATACGATAGAAGAATGGAGTATCCAATGGAAAATAGCAATAAATCCAGTAAATACCCAAGCAGTTATCTTCAAAAAGAGAAGAGATAACCCAGAAGAACAGCTAACAGCGCAAGATAGACCCATCGAATGGTAAAACGAAGTTAAATACCTAGAAGTTGGACCAAATACCAATGGACCAAGGTCTAACATTCACACTATATGTTATCACGACCGTGTAGAAAACAGCAACGGCCAGACAACTCGCAGGAAAAAGAAGCAAATTAGCTATGAAAACAAAATTAAGACTAATAAACAGCATCATACTACCAATAATTACATATGCCTCTCTTGCATGAGGACACACAAGTCACAGCAACAAAATGAAGATTCAAGCAGCACACAATTGCCTTAGAGAAGTTGAAACCGTACCCAGATACGTCGCTGAACAGTTCCTATTCAGAGACCTATAACGAAAAAAGTACTGGATATGATGGAGGAAAAAGCCAGACCAAAATTCGCTGAGTTAGAAGGTATACATTAGCAAACATATAATAAACTCTAGATAATCGTAGGTCAATCAAAAGAAGACAACACGCTCACCTTTGGCATGGCAGTGAATTTACTAATGTTGGTTTTATATTTTTTGGACAACACTCAAAAAAAATATACAAAAAACGGCATCGGAGACTAAAAAATTAATAAAACAATAACAAAAGGCGCAAGTCACAAAAGATACTAAAAAAACCCAAAAAACGGGCAAGAGGGGCCCACATCCTCGAGCGCCGTGCAAGCAATACAGATCGATGATAAGTCACTAGAGATAGCGGAAATAGAGCACCTTAAGCTGACCTGCATTGTTTGGGTTAGGATTTCGTGGGGAGGCCTTGTACCCAGAACTCCCAGGAAGTGGATGGTCTTGAGCATTGGGGCTGTGTGTAGTGATTTCTGTTTACACGAGTCAATCCTGTTCACTTTAATGAATGGTATCACACTAATGTCATGCTTGAGGGATGTGCAAGACTCTCAGGCTGGGTTAAACTATTGCTTACTTGCTACAAGAAAACATCTGGAGTACACTCAGAAAAATCAGGAAAAACTTATCAGAAAACCGATAGATCACTTACAAAATATAAAAGTACCGAAAGAAGCTAGAAAATAGATATAGTTATAATAAACTCCCAATTGTAGCAATAGATATAAAAAGAAGAAAAGTGGAAAAATAAAAATGGTGTGACGCAATGTTTGTTACATCACTAAATCAGCCAATAAAACAATTGTTGAATACAGAAACGGTATTCTATGAAATTTAAGCTAAGTTGAAAACTACGAATAACTGAGTTTTGAATCTATATATACCAGCAATTGGCAGATCGTTTTCTACTCGTTAAAAAAATAAAACTCCCGAGGCCCCCATCGCGTGGTACTGCAGAGGAATAATTTCTTAAAAATCGCTTCTAGCGATTCAAAATAACGAGAAAAAAATGCATTTTAAAGAAAACATATACCTAATACTGATAGACTCAAAAGTTCTTATACTTGAATACTATACACACAACTTTATTACTATGAAAGTTACTTAACAGTCAAAGAAAACAGAGCAAGTGTAGTATGAAAATGGTTATACTCTAGAATTTTGGTGAATATCTTAAAACCGAAAGTGCATGAATGGTCTAACTAAACGGATCAATATGATTTAAACTAACCTTGAAGATATTGATATTCGAATATTTTTGATCTTAAAACTTATTTAACAAAAAGGTAGAATTTTATTCATTATTGGAACTTACCGAAACAAAAATACTGTTTTTATTGATAATTTCAACATACCTGAAACAAAAAAAAATTATGATAATAAATTTATTTTACAATTAAAAACATTAATGCAAGTAATAAATAAGGAAGTAAGGTACATTTGTGACTGTTTAAAATATGATAAGATGACTTATATATTATATGAAAAGGCAACCATGATAATTCAACTAGATGAAAATCCCATCCCCAACAAAAGAGGAGATACACAAGGCGACGTAATATCGTCAAAGCCTTTTAATCTAGCTATAGAAGACGTCTTCAAAACTACAAATTCGTCAACATATGGTAACAACGTTAATGGCAACCAGTGAAACCACCTCTAATTCGCTGACGACATCTTGATTATAGCAAGCACATTCGAGGAATTACAAATTATGATGAAGGAACTGACAGGAAGCTTCCAATACGTCAATAAAAATGAATATGACAAAAACAAAAACACTGACAAACAGAGAGATCTATGTCCAAAAATGGACGACAGACGGGTCAGTACTTTTAACTTTGGACGTGCGTGCGTGTGTGTGTTAGCGCGCTAAATTTGATGCTTGCATCGGAAATTCAACGCAATGAATTAATTACAGCGAAACATAATTTTATAGGTTTGATTTTATGCAGTCAGAGTTTGAAGATGAACCGTAAAATATATATCCATAGTCCAAGAAAGAGATGTCCTTATAAAATAAGAATGATATCTACTTTAGATCTAGTGCTTATTAATGACGAATAGCTGATTTCATCTCTCGAAGACAGTTCTTGCATAGGAAAGTCAGATCATGCAGTTATAACGGCTCACATCCAGTTCAATCAAATACTACGCCGCAAAAATAATCTTGTAACATATGCTACTATCGACTTTTCTGAAGTTGACACTGAACTCTCTCAAATCTGGCATTTATTTTTTGCAGACTTAAACGACCCCTTATTAATGTGGATAGCATTCCTTGATACCGTCCACAATATAATTTCTACAAATAGCACCTTCCGTAAGATTTATAAACACAACCTTGGATAAATCGAACAGCAATAAAACAAATGAATCACAAACGACATCTATGGCGGAAATTTAAACACACCGGGCTCCCCAGTGATTTCCAAAGCCACCGCAGATTATCAAATAACTTACAAACATCTCTAAAAACTCTAAGACAAAATTTTGAAGCAAATGTTATTGAAAGTGGTAACATAAAAAGAGTCTAAAAATACATAGGTTCCTCCTTGACGTCTAAAGTTTCCATTCCTCTATTTCAGAAACCCAACCAGACTTTGCTCCTCTGACAAAGAATATTCCGAAACTCTCTCTTTAGCATTTTCACAGGTTTTTACTAAAGAATCGAATGATGGCTATCTACCTGCTATTAACTGTAATCGTGTCGGCACATCGTTACAGCAAGTTATATTCACAGTGGATCATGTTAAACAACACCTAATTAAACTTCACACAGCAGCTTCACCTGGTGTTGATGGTTTAACAACAAAACTGTTAAAAAGATGCGCAGACACGCTTGCAATACCCTTAACGTTAATTATGTAAACTTATTTTATCCAGAACTGCTTACCCCCTAGTTGGAAATTAGCATCCGTCATCCCTATTTTTAAAAAGGGCAACAAACTCGACCCCAACAATTATCGTCCGATTAGCTTGCTGCCAGTAGTTGGCTAAGTCATGGAAGCCATTATTTCCGAGGAGATGACCAAATTCCTTCTCCAGGAACATGTTATTCCAACACAACAACATGGATTTGTCTCTGGTCGCTCTACTCTAACCAATCTCCTACATTGTTTTAACGACTGGACTGTTTATCTAGATTTCTCTATAGCCTTTAACCGTGTACCTAAGCGCAGACTTCTACATAAGCTAGACCATTTCGGAGTTCGCGGTACTTTATTTCGTGGGATAGATGATTTCCTGGCAGATCGATATTACAAAGTTAGAGTTGGCGAATCTTTCTCACAGGACAGGTTAGTGGAAAGTGGAGTGCCTCAGGGTTCTGTCCTTGGACCTCTGCTTTTTACGGTATACCACCGATGTTCCTTATTATGGTTCAAGTAAAATATCGCTCTACGCTGATGACACAATAATATAAGCCAATCCAATCCATATATTACCTGTTTGTAAACGTGCGAACTCCAGACTGTATTTTATTCGGAGGTGTTTTTCAATGCAATCATTCTGTAAGCTTTTACGTAAGACCCATACTTGAATACGCTCGACCAACGTGGTATCCTGATGTGGTTCGAGACAAGACTTTTTGAGTGCTGGAATAACCATAGAAAAGTTCGGTTGTTCTCTGGAATAACCTTAATGATAACATTGTCTCTGCTCACTCTACCAACTCGTTCAAAAATAGACTTGACCGTTTTATATTATAGTTAAAATATTGTTTTTGTTTTTAACCAAAAATTGTAATTTTGTTAATTTTCTTTGTAATTTTGTAATTTACTGGTAGGTTACTAATGAAATTTCTTTGTTTTTGGGCATAATAGGGACTTGTCCCTCCGCCCTTGCTTATGTATAATAATAAATAATAATAATAATAATAATAATAATAATATATAGAAATCTGATCTCCATTTTTATTTATATACCACTGTAATGTACCTACCTACTCACATGTAAGATAATTAAAGTATCTATGTATTTCTATATAGTTTTTAGTCACCTGGTATATGTTATTTACAATTATGAAAAGTTCTCATGTATAATCACTAATAATTATTTGCTGTTAGAAATCAGAATCAATACTCTTCATAAATATTTTCCTATTTAGAATAAATAAGTTTCGCTAGTTTATTCACCTAATACTTCGTATCTATGGAATAATAATAATTTATTTCTCTTATTTCTTTGTTCGATAAGCTATCCGTATTTGCTATTTTAATATTAATATTTGAGTCCAATCTCTTGTACTCAAATCCATCCAGAAACATCGTTAAATAATTGTAGATAACAGAACTTATATATTCATAGTTTTAAGAAATAACAAGCAGAGTGTAATTTTCATCCTCTAATATAATAAATTTATACATGTCAATATATTCTGTTTAATTCCAAAACAAAGAGTTAGTCCGGAGAAGAAATAAACGCATAGTATTCCATAACAAAATTTGGTGTCAGAACGTGGGATATTAGTAGCAGAGTTCCTCTGATTGCTGATAGAAGGAGAGCTGAGGAATTTTTGAATTGACTTGTTTCCTTCGAGGAATCATTCAAAAAAAAACTGTCAGTGTGGAAAAATCGCCACTACAACTAATTACATTGGGGTCCAGTACATCCAGTTCGAAATCCAGTTCCAGTCATAACCCAATTGTAGTTCCATCGGAAGTAGAGGTGAACCCGTGGAATAATAGACTATGCGACCAACAACAATATTCTACTTGTAAGTACATTCTATCTTAAATTCTGTCTCATATTTTAAAAATCTTGTAAACGTATGTCTACTTTATATCCTGATATAAGTAACTTATTTGACGAACAAATACCTTCTCCCGACTCAAATTCTCTTTCAAATTCTTTTACTTCTAATTCAAATAAAATGTCAGTATCAATTGAAATAGCTGAAAAACTTCTCATTCGATTTGATGGTACAAAATCAAAATTATACGAATTCATAGACAATTGTGATAAAGCATACAATTTAGTAAATCCGCAATCCAAACCCATCTTATTAGCCATTATAGAAACTAAATTAACCGATAAAGCTAGGGCCATAACTAGAAACAGAACATTTGACGAATGGAAAGATTTAAAAGACTTCTTATTAGATGCTTATTCTGAACGCCGAACTGAAGGTCAGTGGCAATTGGAATTACATTCCTTACGTCAGATGCCCAGTGAAAATGTAATGTCATTTGCAAATAAAGTTGAAAATTGCTATATAAAATTAATAAATACACTTGATCCAGACTTATCTCCAGATGCAAGAAATGCATGTACTAAACTCTTAAAAACTCAAGCACTAAATGTCTTTATTAGAGGATTAAACAAAGACCTCTCTATTTTAATCAAAGCCCGAAATCCAGATTCCTTAGAAAGAGCTGTTGCTATAGCAATTGCCGAAGAACAAGAACAGTTATCAAGACAAGAAATTTTCAGACCATTCTGTAATATTTGCAAACGAAATAACCATTCCTCAAATAACTGTCGATATAAAAACAATTCAGATAGAAATGTTAGACATCTTCAAAATTCTAGTTTTCAAAACCCAAAATATCCTAATTCAAATCTTCAAAGGTCAAATTCTCAAAATCAAAATTATAAACCTTCAAATTCAAATTCCAATTCTGATTTTCCTCCAAACTTAAGAAAAGAAAATACCAACACTTCCCAACGTTTTTGCAGATACTGCAAAAAACCAGGTCACGTTATAGAAGAATGTAGAAAACGCGAATTTAACAATAAAAACAAAAATCCAACAAATTCTTTAAACTTCCAGAATCCTCGACAACCAACGGTCGATTCTCGAGGAGTTCGTTCAGTTCAGGCCGTATCACAACCATCAACTTCTCAGTCACTTCCTATGTAGATTTACCCTTAGTAAATAATTCTAATCCATCCTCTTGCAAGTTTCTAATCGATACAGGCGCAGATATTTCTTTAATTAAATATTCAAAAATACTAAACATTCCAAAAATTTATTCTAAGTCTATTACTCTACGAGGCATTGATAAAAATGTCTTAAATCCAAATAAAACTATATGTAGTTGTAACGTAAATTTCAAGATAAAAGATTTTGTCCAAACTCATGTTTTCTATGTCGTAGAAGACGATTTTCCTCTTCATTTCGACGGTATATTAGGTAGCGATTTTTTTGAAATAAATAAATGCCAAATTGATTATAAAGAAAATAAATTAAACTTTAAAAATTGTTCTATTCCAATCGAATATATAAAATCTCCATTAAACAATGACAATGACGAATTTCTGAGAGATCAAAATATCGAGACAAGTTCTAATATCGATGAAATATTTCCTTATGATGCTAAATCCATAGAGGATCATTCTTATTTAGAAACCAATGATATCCAAATAACCTTAAGTAGTGAAGAACTACTATCCAATCCAATTCAATCTAAATCTAACTCTAAATCCAAAGAAAATTCAAGTCCAAAATGTGTAAAATCCACTGAGATATGCACAAATAAAACTTGTAACTCTTCACGAAATCATAAATCAAAATCCTGTTCAGAAGAAAAATCCTGTTCAGACGATCTTATACTAAATCAAAACTCTAATTCTAACTCAAGAAGTAATAAAACTATTCTATCCGCAAGAACTGAAACAATTGTTCAAATTAAAGTAATAAATAATGAATTAAGCGAAGGATTATGTCCCGAACGCGAAATCTTTAAAGGTGTATTTTTATGTCCTAGTGTTGTTAAAGTAAAAAATGATTTCTTTTTAACCTCAATCGTAAACACTACTGAAACGGATGTTGAATTAAACGATATTCAAGTAGCAATAGAAAAAATTCCAAATTTACAAAACAATGCAAATATACGAAAAATGTCTTCTTATAAAGATAATACGAATTCTAACAGAATTGCTAAATTAAAAAATGCCTTGAGAACAGATCATTTAAATAGTGAAGAAAAATCATCTTTAATTTCTATTTGCAAGGAGTACAATCATATCTTTTATCTGGAAGGAGATCAACTTACCAGTACAAATGCCATAACTTGCAAAATTCCTTTAAATTCTAATGTACCTATTAGCACTAAATCATACAGGTATCCTGAAGTACACAAACATGAAGTCGAAACTCAAATAAAAGGTATGCTAGATCAAGGTATTATCGAAGAATCAACTTCGCCATGGAATTCGCCCCTTTGGGTTGTGCCAAAAAAGGCCGATGCTTCAGCAAAGAAGAAATGGCGAATTGTTATAGACTATCGACGACTAAATGATATTACTATAGGAGATTCATTTCCACTTCCGAATATAGTCGATATATTAGACCAATTGGGTCATTCAAAATATTTTTCAACAATAGATTTAACATCAGGATTTCACCAGATCAAAATGGATCCTGAGGATTCTCCAAAGACTGCTTTCTCAACTCCGTCTGGACATTATCAATATTCACGAATGCCATTTGGATTAAAAAATGCTCCCAGTATTTTTCAAAGGCTAATGAATACTGTCCTCTCAGGAATACAAAATTACAGATGTTTTGTCTATCTCGACGATATAGTCATTCATGCCGATACATTAGAAAATCATAATAAAAGATTAAAAGAAGTATTCGAAAAATTGTCTACATTCAACTTAAAAATACAACCAGATAAGTGCGAATTTTTTCGTCGCGAAGTAATGTATTTAGGACATTTAATAACTGAATTTGGTGTCAAACCGGACGAAAAAAAGGTATGTGCTGTTACAGATTTTCCTATACCCAGAACACAAAAAGATATTAAGAGCTTTTTGGGTCTCACTGGTTATTATAGACGCTTTATAAAAAATTTCAGTGCTTTAACACAACCTTTAACAAAACTGCTGAGGAAAAATGTTGAATTTAATTGGACAAGCATTCAACAACAGTCATTTGAGAACCTGAAATCAATACTTTGTTCAGAACCAATACTTCAGTATCCAGATTTTACCAAACCCTTTGTCTTAACAACGGATGCTAGTAATTATGCAATAGGGTCCATACTTTCTCAAGGTAAAGTACCAGATGATTTACCTATTGCTTATGCTAGTCGTACCTTGAACAAAGCGGAATCAAACTATAGCACAACAGAAAAAGAATTACTTGCAATTGTATGGAGTGTTAAACACTTTAGACCATATTTGTACGGAAATAAATTTTTCATTTATACGGATCATAAACCACTCACATGGCTATTTAATGTAAAAGATCCCGGATCAAGACTCGTTAGGTGGAGATTAGCATTAGAAGAATATAGCTATGAAATTATTTATAAACCAGGTAAATTAAATCAAAATGCTGATTGTTTAAGTCGTCCTCCTTTAACCATATCTGAAACAAATATTTGCGAAGAAAACAAAAACCCGGCAACAATCACCTTACAAATAAACAAAATGAGTAAAGAAAATAATGACACTTATTCACAGTTCTTATCTAAATCCGAAACTATATTAATAACAAATGATAATATAAAAGAAACAAATGAAAAGATTACATCATTTTCACAAAATTTAGCATTGTTTGTTTCCGTAGATTTAAATTTTAATGAGATCGTTCAGAAACAAATAAATAAACAATTCAGTCATATAGAAAAATTGAAAGCCAAAAATCCAAGACTAAATGACATTATATATATTTCTGATCAAAATAAAAACTTTTATTACATATTTATAAAAAATAATTATTGGGACAATACCTCTTATGAAGATATATTTAATTCCCTAATAAAATTAAGAGACTGGTTATTAAACGATAAAATATTAAAAATTTGCCTACCCAGAATAACTTTTAGCTACGATAAATTAAGTTGGGGAAAAATTAGATCTATGATTAGATTTATTTTTAGAAAAACTGATATATCTATTATCATTTATCATGATATACTAACAAATCCTGAACCTGAGGAAATAACTACAATATTACAAGAGAATCACACTAGTCCTACGGCTGGACACTCTGGTTTTCATCGGACATACAATCGTATAAAAAAACATTTCAAATGGAATAATATGAAAAATGATATTAAAAACTTTATAAAAACCTGTGAATCTTGTCAGAAAAATAAACTCGTTAGAAAAAAATTCGTAAAGCCCATGGAGATAACAACAACAAGCTCAAATCCATTAGAAAAAATATTTTTAGATATAGTAGGTCCTTTACCTTTAACCGAGTCAGGTAATAAGTTCATATTAACATTACAAGATGACTTAACAAAATTTTCTCAAGCTTATGCAATTCCGAATCATGAAACCAAGACTATCGCTGAAAATCTGGTTCGTGGATTTATTTGCAAGTTTGGAAAACCCGATATAATAGTTACTGATCAAGGCCGAGATTTTACTTCCAAATTATTTTCTCAAATCGCCAAGCTTTTTAAAATCAGACATATAAATTGTACTGCTTATCATCCAGAATCAAATGCTGCATTAGAAAGGAGTCACGCTACTTTAGCAGACTACCTTAAACATTATATTAAAGCTGATCAATCCGATTGGGACGAATGGCTAGATTTTGCTATGTTTTCATATAATACAACTAATCATACTTCAACCAAATTCACACCATATGAACTAATATTTGGATATACACCTAATCTACCTAGCAGTATAATACGACCAGTAGAACTCAAATATACATATGAAGATTATTTAGATAATTTAACACTTAAGCTTAGAAAATCTCATGAGTTAGCAAAAACGAATCTATTAGAATCTAAAGTAGTCAGTAAAAAATATTATGACCAAAAGATTAATGACACCGTTTTCTTAGAAGGACAATTAGTATATCTCCAAAATGAGCAAACAAAGAAGGGTCAAACCAAAAAACTTACACAAAATTATAATGGACCTTATAAAATTCTAGAGATAAATTCTCCTGTCAATTGCACAATTTTAGTAAATAAAAAACCAATAAAAGTTCACATGAATAGATTGAAACATGCTTTTGTTTCAGGTATGCAATAATATGGCTGACAAATAGTGAACAAATTCACAAGAAATATACCAATACTCCTATCAACAAATCACCTGGAATCTATTACGAACACATAAAAAATGTTCAATTTATTGAAACTCATTGGAACATATTAAGTCATATTCCTTTACAACCTTTTACAGACAAATTAAATTTTGTAGATCTCACCTATCAAAAAACATTAAGACTGTGTCAAAACAAACCAGTTCTTATTGAATTACGATTATGCGATACTTCACTAAAACTCTTAGGACAAATCATACCTAGACTCTTTCAAGATGAACAAACTTTAAAAAACATAATTCTGCATGAACATTTTAGACCAAAACGCGCTCTATTTAATGCAATTGGATCTGTTTTCAGGACCTTATTCGGTACCTTAGACAGTGATGATGCTGAAAATTTCAATAATGCTATTAACAAAGCTGAAAGTAACGAAAATCATCTTCTTGATTTACTAAAACAACAAATTCATGTAGTAAAAGCCACGATTGCAAATTTTAATAACTCTATTACAAATCTAGACCGAAACAAAGTGATTTTTGATAAAAATTTTGAATCAATTACCAATTACACAGATAAAATGAATAATAAATATTTTAATTTAGATTTAAAACAAAAAATTGAAGAACATTTTACCTTACTAACTTTCTTTATAACAGAATTACAACAAGAATATTCTACTTTAATAAACGTTATTCTATTTGCAAGAAATAATAACCTTCATCCTTCTGTTATAACACCTGAGCAACTAATTCAAGAATTATCTAAAACGGTAACGCATTTACCTAGTACATCGACTTATCCATTTCCATTGACTATCGATTATGCTCATAAATATTTCGATATCATTTTACTTAAATATATATATTTTGATAACAAGATTTTAATTACGGTTAGTATACCTTTGGTTAGTAATACTCCTTATTCTCTTTTTAAACTAATATCTCTTCCTATAATTCATCCAACATTAAAGAGACTTACCTTTATTCTTCCATCTGTCAAATATCTTGTTCTTTCAGAAAATAGAAACATTTATGTTACTATTGATACATTAGAAGACTGTTATTCATTAGATGAAGAAAAACTTATTTGCAAAAATCCTGATACTTTCCGATTTACACACACTAATCCAATTTGTGAAACTGAATTGTTAACTTCAATAACAAACATACCATCTAGTTGCGATACTCGTATAATTCAAACAGAATATGAAATTTGGCATAAATTAAACAAACCAAATTCTTGGATATATGTTTTACCCAAACCAACAGATTTAACTTTAAGCTGTCAGACTAGTACGCCAATATCTATTGTTCTTTCAAACACAGGTATTTTTTCTACTTCGAATAATTGCAAAACTTACACCGGATCAACTATTTTGATATCTGTCTCAAATCCAAAAGAAAGTAATTTTCAGTCTATCATTCCAGATTTATCCCTTCCAGAAGTCTGTTGTGATGATATTAAGATAAATAATGAATCCAAATTACACCTTGTTCCCTTACAATTAAATAATCTCGATCGAGATGCATTAAATTTAGCAAGCCATAAACTAGATAATTTAGAGAAAATGACCTCAGAAACAAATATTAATTTTTCAGACACAAAAAAATAGTTCTTATTTCACTTATGCAATCTTATTTTTGATAAAATGTATGTTACTTTATATTTTATACAGGATAATTAAATATTTTTACCGACGATTTCGTAGAAATCCGTCACATAGTTGTCAACAAATTACAAATTGTTTAACACTAAATATATGTCAAAGTAAACGAAAACATGTACATGAGACAGATTTAAGTATAGATTGTAAACATAATAAAGACAATAATTATAGTGAATCCAAAAAGTGTGAAGAGACTAGTTTCACAGAGACTACACCGATAAGACGAAGTGAAAGACTATCGAGACTAAAAGAAACTATTTAAATGTGTTAAAATAAAATAATAATGTATACAAATGTTTTATACCATTTAAATGAAAATTCATTTTACAATTATTTTCATTCTTACAAAAGGAGGTGTAATGTACCTACCTACTCACATGTAAGATAATTAAAGTATCTATGTATTTCTATATAGTTTTTAGTCACCTGGTATATGTTATTTACAATTATGAAAAGTTCTCATGTATAATCACTAATAATTATTTGCTGTTAGAAATCAGAATCAATACTCTTCATAAATATTTTCCTATTTAGAATAAATAAGTTTCGCTAGTTTATTCACCTAATACTTCGTATCTATGGAATAATAATAATTTATTTCTCTTATTTCTTTGTTCGATAAGCTATCCGTATTTGCTATTTTAATATTAATATTTGAGTCCAATCTCTTGTACTCAAATCCATCCAGAAACATCGTTAAATAATTGTAGATAACAGAACTTATATATTCATAGTTTTAAGAAATAACAAGCAGAGTGTAATTTTCATCCTCTAATATAATAAATTTATACATGTCAATATATTCTGTTTAATTCCAAAACAAAGAGTTAGTCCGGAGAAGAAATAAACGCATAGTATTCCATAACACCACTTTGGGAGCATTTACTCCCTTCTAACGTATTTTTTCTAAGATGTGGTTATGTTTAGACCATAATAAGCTTTTATTTAACATAATACCCAAATATTTGTAGTAAACAGTGGCTATAGCGTAAATAGTCACCCACTACGATTTTGCTAGGTAAATTTAATCTAGATTATTAATTATTATTAATCTAATTATTATTTAATCTAGATTCTTAAAACTGGACTGAATCTACAAAAGTTTTATGTATTTTAAAATGTACTGTCAGACAAGTTAATTAAAACATCAGTCTTTATTCACCTAAAGTGACATTGAGACATTCGTCAGTTGATATTAACGACTGCCGACCTACCTTAATTTTTTGTGAGTCGAAAATATGCATATGGAGATGATAAAACCGTAAGCGGATGCAATATGTCTTTAAATCTGAGGAAGAGAAAGACGTATGTGTGTGTAAAGCTGAATCTGGTACCTGCATCCTGCCGATGACCTGTTATGGTCACCCTATACCATAATCTTCGCTGCTACCAGCCAGCTCAGCGGTGTACCATGCGTTTTTAACTACCTTTTACGTACAGGTACGGTTATGTTTTATGTATTGCGTTTTTTCTACTAATTTGGGCCTAATATGGTAGTCATATTTAATGAGCATTTTTTGCATTGCATAGTTGTTCACGATAATTGCGTTTTATTTAAAAAAACAAAATCAAAAAAAGAACATAAGATCTCGAAAGGATAGCAGCCATATAACGTTCTGTCATTATTCAGGAATATGCTTTTTTTAACTTTTACAATGAGCTTTTACAAACTACACTGGTATTGACATAATAATATGTAGAAATTGTATTCATTATTTCCAAAACCGAATTCAAAAGTATTTTTTTTCTGCTTATCTTGTTTATTTTCTTAGCTTTGTTTGTTGTGTACAGAATTTAGAAGTTTTAAATCTGATGGGCTAGCTGACAAATACATGAAACTGCAGCAGTCTATTTTAGAACGAATAAGATATCTATAAATCTGAATTACGGAGTCTTCGTCTGCACCCCAATGATGATTGGACAGAGTTTTTAATATGTTAAGATTTGTCATACACTTAGTTTTGAGATCTTTTAAACGGCAAAGTAAACTTTGATCAAATAAAAGGCATATATCGAGCACAGTTTAATTTAATCTTGCCCAAGTACTTTTGATCCCTAGATCATCTTCAGGGGCATTTCGTCAATTACGGCCTATCCGACAAGAATAAAATGTCATAAACATATAATTGTACAACACACTACACTACACAAGGACAAACAAACACTTTAAAATTATTGAAAAATAGCTACATTGCGAACATAGCTACATTTTCTGTTCAAAGTTTTAAAAACACTACCTTTTTCTCACAGAACACGTGTCGATAACCTATAAACGCTCAATTTTTTAGGTTTTGTGAATTGGACGCATGCAGTTTCTGCAGAGCACTACTATCATATGCAGTCGATGCTTCCGATTCCTTGCATCGGACACATAAGACAGACCGCTTGTATAACGCCAGTATATTTTTCGGGTGTATAACACCCAAAACTTTGATAAACTTGTAATGCTCCACTAAATTATCAAGGTTCTAAATTTATAAAAAAAGTTATCTGAAAAAATGTAACAGTGAGATCAAATCTCCCTTTTCTCCCCTAGTGTTTTACAATTAGTACCACTTTTTGTCTCTGATTATCAGGGCTTCTTAAGTCTAGGCCTTGAAAGTAAGTTTTTAATCCAGTAATACTCTTAAATACTCCATTTCGTTGTTCTATTTTCAAAATATTCTAGTTAAGAAATTGTTTTGATGAGTTTCTAAAATTTATTCTTCTATGGTCACAGCTTTTGGAACAAGTAAATATATCTCAGGATATAAAACAATTTTTAACAGACTAATTTTAGAAATATTTTGTAATCTTGTATTTGATTTCAATAATAATTGTTTAAATTAATCATTTGTATAACCGGTTACGCCACTGTCACAGACTGTAAGGGGTACACGCGAACCACATGTCTTTTATTTTATCATCAGAATATTTAGAATTAAAAATTGTCGATGGATATATTGATCTACATTTTAATAATGACAATAATATTCACCTCCTGAGTCTATAACAATTATATTTATTTAATATAATATAAATATGATTGAATGCTCGAATACATGAACTTTACAAATAAAAGGCAGATATCGAGCACAGGTTTTTACTAAATCTTGCCCACGTACTTTCGCTCTCGGAGCATCTTAAAAGTGGCATCTGAAATGAGTAAAGAAATGTTTTTTCAAGTGAGATAAAAATTAGTGAAAAAAGTTTATGGTTGATAAAAAAATTTATAGAACGTTTTAGACTTACTTAGTCAAAAATGTTGGTTATCCAGAACGAAGTGTGCAAACTGAAGTATTATACCACTAGTTCAGTCAAACTTACAGTCAATGGGAAATTTATAAAATTCAAAATGTCACAGCCTTATCAAGACCAACTGACCAACAGTGGGATATGTAAAAATATACAACTGTGGAAATGGTATATCTAAATTACGAAAAGATTAATTTGTTATTAATTGTTTTTTCATTTGTTAGGCCAGAAATATAAATAGCAACTTCTCGTAGTAGACGAATTCGCCAAAAATCTGCAAGTGAAGAAATTCTCCAAGAGTGTGTTTCGCAATATATCCTCAGCTTTCACTTATATCGAGTTTCAGGTCATCTTCATATATATACACATTACTTAATATTTGGCAAGTACTTGTAATGAGTAGCATCCATAACATTTGTATAACAAATAGAAGACTGCCCTAACATAACTATCAAACCTGGTCCAATTAAAAACTTTTCTATAAGAACTCTTAGTGAAAATTTTCCTTGGAAGTGCACCACTCTCCACACCACGTTTACTTACTTAGAACTCTTTATGAAGTTGATTGTAGTTTACTTGTAGTCAATAAAAAAATGATTGTACTAGTGGAGATTGGATATCCTCCATCACTTTTCAGCTAGAGAATATTGTCCAATAAGTATATTGGTGGAAATATTAATAAAAATTGTGTTTTCTCACCTTATGTTTTATTAAAAAAAATAGTAAAATTTACAGAATTAATTTGAAACATCTATTTAACTAATGTGTTTCTAATACCTTATTTTATATATTGATTTGCACCTTATAGCGTTAATATTCTTATTTGCAGTCACTATTAGTACAAACTTAATAAAAAAAAATTGTAATCGTTATTAGTAGCATTATTTACTATTCTAGATTACCATTCAAAGGATAGTAGGATATATAGGATGACGCACGATTTTGTTAACAATTTGCACTTAAATTACAACAAATAATGACCATAAATCCAGTCTGTAGTTGTAATTGATTAAAATGCGCAATGATTTGGAACAGTTGTGAGATCATTTACAATAAATAGACTTAACCATATTTGAAGAAATGATTAAACAAATAAAGGATTTTAATTTACTTGGTAAATAATATTAAAATGTCACAAGAAAATTTTTCTTGTTGAATTTTTTAAGAGCACAAATTTTAAACTTAAATCATCGTATAGGTAGATTGCAATTTGCCAGAGAGCACCTTGAGGAAAATGTTGAAGACGGGGAGCACGTATTGTTTACATTTGAATCGAAGTATTGCTGATATAGCTCAGATAGACGTGTAAGAGTTATTCGACGGCCAAGAGAATGCTATGCACAGTGCAACATACGACCTATGACCTTATTGAATGGAGGATCTGTAATGGTTTCTTTTTCTTCATGTACCATTTTCTTTCAGACCGTTGGTTACTATCATAGCTATCTTAATTTTATTTACTGCCACCCTAAATAGCATGCTTGTATCAATACCATACCAATTTGGCAAGTTTTTCAACCATAAAGTCTTTCTTCGTCGTGGACTGCGTTTGCCTGCTATTTTCCCTTGCATAATATTTTGAAGCAATCTATATTTGTAATGGTTTAGGGAGTAATATCTCTTACAGCACGAATGAACCTTGTTGCTTTATAAAGAAGTTCCTATTAAATGAAAAGTAAATTTGTAATTATTTGGACGAGGTCGGACGAACTGGCCACCCAGCAGCCCTGGTCTAAACCTCATAGAGAATTTGTTTGGAATATTATTGATCGTCAACTCAGGAGCCAATAATCACCACCTGATGAGATAAGTTTGAAGGCGGAAATACTCGTTAAGAATTTTTGAGAGAGGGAACTTGAAGATTATTTAGATTATGTTTTTTAATGCTTTCGGTCTTTAAAATGTCAATAAAGTTTTCATTGCCCTTATTTACTTTATCTATAAATACTTGTTACATTTAAAGTTTTGAAAGAGAAAGAGAAAATTTTAAATAGAGATGAAGCTATATCAGTATATAGCTCTATCAGTATATTGCTAAATATAGAAGTATATTGTTAAAACCTTGACCTTTCTGAGAAAACAGTGGTACAATAATTCTATAGACATAGACCTATAATATGAAAGAAACATCAGAAGAAACATAGCTCTAAATAGCTTATGGTACAGCTATTGCTATTTGGAAGTAAAATTAACACCGCTATTGTATTTTAGTGCCCACTTTAATGAAAAACGACACTATGGTCTATGTGACCTGCCCAATTGGGTAGGTCCAAATAGACTATAGTACCTTGTAATAATACAAAAAGAAATAAAAGATTTACCGATGAATCATAACGAATTATAAAATGAAAAGTTAAATTCAGGTAGGTACCTCAGGTAAGAAAAAACAAAAAAACAGCAAATTGAACAAAGGTTAGGAAAACAAGGACAGCAATTAACCTTATCTGGTAGGATAAATATTTTAGTACGAAATCAATAATACATACATACATA
Source organism: Diabrotica undecimpunctata (assembly GCF_040954645.1). Classification (NCBI taxonomy): domain Eukaryota; kingdom Metazoa; phylum Arthropoda; class Insecta; order Coleoptera; family Chrysomelidae; genus Diabrotica; species Diabrotica undecimpunctata. The sequence goes on along the minus strand of NC_092811.1, from coordinate 111,404,757 downwards.
CATATTTAAAAACATTAGTGTGAAATATTGTGACGATAAATTTTTCAGCAGTTTCCAAAACTACAATTGCCATTTGGATCGCCAACCTTCGAAAGGAGACGGCGCAATGAGAAGAAGAATAAATGCACTAGAAGATGCTGTTCAGTAACAAGAATGGACAGAAAAAGAAATGAAGAAGACAGAAAACATCGCTAAAAGAGGAATATTAATGTATACAGTGATGAGTGCCTTAAGAACCGGCAAAATAACGCAAAAGATAGAAAACATAATACGTTGTGAAATAAAAAGAGATGAAGGTAGTAGAGGTGGGAAATTATCGATAGAAACCTCTAATTTACATTACATTACATTAGCACTATCGATAGTTTCCCACCTTTAGACGTTAGCTTATGAGCTAGTTGACTTTAGTCATAATATTACAAGTATGACGTCGAACATTAACATTTTTTAAATTTCGCATAAAGTAAAAACTGATTGAAGGCAATAAAGCAAATGTAAGTAAACAGTTTAATTAGTAGTAATTTGATAAATACATACTCGTACTTGAACTGTTTTTACTTACATTACGTGATACGTATTACTATGACTGAAGTCAACCAGCTCATAAACTAACGTCTAAAGGTGGGAAACTTTCGATAGATCTAATGTAATGTAAAGTAAATTATAGGTTTATATCGATAATTTCTCACCTGTACTACTTGCATCTCTTTTTATTTCACAACGTATTATGTTTTCTATCTTTTGCGTTATTTTGCCGGTTCTTAAGGCACTCATCCCTGTATATCGGGTTAAAGATTGAAGTGGTATGGATATTAAAGAAGTATCACTGACAACAGATGAATAAAAAAAATAACAAAATGGAGGCTGCTAGCTAGAAGAAAGAGTTTTTGACCGAGAAGATCCTGTAGAAATGATGTAGGATCGACGACAGACGAATGGAACGATAGAGATAATAGAAAAAGTTGACCAAATGAAGGCAGCGCAAAAAATATAATATCCCTGAATGTTTAACGTTTAGTAAAAATTGCGGTAAATAAGGAAATATTACTGAAAAATTATTTATAAACTGCTAAGATATATCAACAATAATAGTGTACGTATAAATTATATATAATACGAGTTTAATAATATATTTTGTATCGAAAACAGGAAATCAAGTTGGTAGATTTAAAAATTACGAAGCAAATACTCTTTTTATTAAAACAATTATCGTAATTTCGAACACGCAATGTACTTGTTGTTACGATTGATTTAATTTTCTTTAAGCTTGGCACCATTGTTATTGAATTTTTATTGAATTAACCATTTGCGGTAATTTACAAAACTCGGAAAGGGAAACAATTACAAAAGGGGACATTTACAGAACAGTTGGTTTACTTTTATATACACTACTCAACAATTGATGGATATTTTCAGGCTTTGTAGTTTTGTCTTGAAAAATATTCCGATTTAATTGTAATGATAAGGCCCTGAACAAAAATTGGTAGGAAATGCTTTTTACATCTTCATTTTTCTTTGATCTTTTTTTACTTTTCAGTAAATAAAAATCTGGTTCAAAATATAATATAGTGTTACGTGTTATATCAACCCTTGATACACCTCTGATGGAAAATTTCGGAGTTAGATCGGGATACAGCTTTTTGTGACGTCCTAATAGTTCCACTGATTTCTCGAAACACTTCGAATAATTTAAGCGGACTATGTATAAGCGCAATTACAGTTTAGGAATTAGTCAGATAAATACATTTGTATGGTTAAATAAATGAACGTTCTAAATAATTCCGTAAAATTTTGGGTGCAAACATCAACAGCCAGTGTAACCAAAAAAAATGAAAACTTTTTTTACAAGAGACCTTAGTCTAGAGCTCAAAATACGAATGATTAGATGTTAGGTTTTCTCTGTTTTGCTGTACGGCTGTGAAAGTTGGACAATGGACTTTGAAACAGATAAAAAAATAGATGTCTTAAAAATGTTTATATACAGATGGATGCTGAGAATTCCATGGGTACAAAAAGTTACCAACGGTGAAGTACTTCGGCGCATGGGTAAAAAAAGAATTACCCTGCATAGTCAAAGAGAGGAAAATACAATACGTGGGTCATGTGCTGAGAGGTGTAAGATATGAATTACTCCAAATCACACTGGAAGGTAAAGTGCAGGTGCAGGGCAAAAGATCAGTTGGAAGACGCCAGAACTCGTGGCTGAAAGACCTGAGGAGATGATTTGACCGCTCATCTACAGAAATCTTTCGTGCAGCATGTTCCAAAGCTGCAATTGCCATTTGGATCGCCAACCTTCAAAAAAAGACGGCGCAAAAGAAGAAGAAATAACTCCGCCGTAGTCGGTCTCAAACCCGGTTGAGAAAGAAGGAGGGTGAAAGTCTAGATCTTGGAATACTCACTGATGCCGATAAGAGGCTATCACAAATTTTCGTTTCTTATATATACTTCGTATATATAATAGCTGCCACATAGTCAACAAATCCTCTCTCAGAATGAGAAAAGTGAGGGCGAGTCTCCAGCGCCCAAAAACTGGAGCCACTGTGCCAAGGGTAGAAGGTCCTACAGAAATCTTCTCGGCCCACTAGGATATTCGGTTGTGGCGGTGGACTTGCTCTTTATCACACCAAAATGTATTGCAAAAAATCCTAGAAAGAAAACGTCGGACAATCCTAATGGAAAACGACCCACCTTACGAAAAATTAGTTTTGAAACATAGAATGTATAGAACATGGAAGATATTCGAACTAAGCTAGATGAGGTGTTCAAAGAAATTAAGAGATTTAAAAAAAGAAAGGGAAAGGGACAGACGAGTAAGATTTTGTTCATTTCTATAGTGGAGTTGGAAAAGACAGAAGAGCAGCAGCAGGAGTAAGTAAACTGACAAAGAAAAGGCTGTCACGAAATATTAAGAACTGGAAACAAATAAATTAAAGGCTAGTAAAAGTTGAGATGAAGCTAAAAGGACGAGGTAAGGGATAACTTTTACGACGAATTGACAGACTTGGTAGAGAGTATTGAAACTACGAAGGAAATAATTCTACTACTTGGCTTAAAGGCTAGAACCGGAAGAAAAGTAAATAGCAAAGGGGTCAGTCCATTTGGAGAAGATATAATAAGAAGAAAAATAAATAAAAACACTGAAAGATTATTAAGTTTCTGCAATCTTTTATAGACCTGACAAAGGCTTTCGCCCTCATCCAAGTCGAACCTTACACCTACTGTATAAAAGAAACATACCAATCAATATTATACAAACCATCGAAAACATCTACTTCCATAACCGAATACAGGCAAAGATAAATGGAAAACTAACACAGTGTATACCAGTACAAAGCGGAATCAGACAGGGTGACTCGTTAAGCCCACTTCTCTTTAATATAATAATGGACCAAATAATACAAGCAGTACGTAAAGGTCATGGTTATAGAATGGGGAAAAAATAAATCCAAATATTATTTTATGCAGGATGGAAAAAGGGTGGCTGATTACTCTACAATGGATCCCTAGTCATGTCGGTGTTGAAGGAAATGAAGCGGCGGATAAACTTGCAAAAGCCACAGCCCCCTAGCTTCCAATCGTACACATCAGCAAAGTCCACCATTAGAAGAGGAATCAAAGCGAAGATAAAAGAGCAGCAAATACAAGCCGGTGCTGGAAAATCTTGGGCCCACCTAATAGAGTCACCAATCCCTCGCAACTTGCCGAGACCCATTAGTGTAGCCGTGTTCAGAACAACTACGGGGCATGTCTACCTGGCCTCCCATCTACATCGCATCGGCGTCCGCGAAAATGACAACTGTCCACTATGTGATCAGCCCCAGATGGATGCTGCTCACCTTCCAGAGTGCCCAGCCCTGAAAACAGACCCACCCGAGGAGGATGAAGATCGCCTACGAGAAACGGCTCGTCTATACTGGTCAGCGCGCCACCAAATGGCTAACATGCCAAGGGTGGGCGTTGGCTAGTAAGTAAGTAAGTAAGTTATTTTATGCAGACGACGCCGCATTAATCGCGGAGACAGAAGACGAGCTCCAAAGATCAACACACATCTTCAATACAACAGCCAAGAAATACAATATGATAATATCAATGATAACATCTAAATACCCACTACGATGTAAAATCGAAATTGATGGGAAAATAATAAAGCAGGAAGCCAGGTTTAGATATCTGGGAATAGATATAACTAGTTACGGATATGTTGAAAAAGAAGTACGACAACAACTTAATGACACAATCTGAAAGAAACACCTAAGACAAGACACAAAAACAAGAATCTATAAAGCAGCAAGTAGACCTATATTAACATACACGGCGGAGTCAAGACCTGACACATAAAACGAGACGACTACTGGAAACAACAGAGATGAAAATACTTCGACGAATATCGGGGAAAAGTCTGTTGGATAGGGAGAGAAGCGAAAACATAAGAAGATCATGCAATATAAAAGACATAAATGGATGGGTGACAAAACGGAAACAAGAGTGGAACAAACACATAAGTAGAATGGCAGAGGATAGGATAGTACGAATAGCACGAGCCAAGTCACCAAATGGACGAAGAAGTATTGGCAGACCAAGAAAAAGATGGTGCGATAATTTAAACAAATTCTTCTTCTTATGGTGCCCTATCTATTTAGTGGATGTTGGCGACAATTCTGACATACTCCTCTCGGTCTTGTGTGGCTCTAAAGAGTGCATGGGCATCGAGGTTTGTCCAATCCCTTATGTTTTTAAGCCATAAGTATTTCTTTCTTCCGATGAACCGTTTTCATTCTATCTTCCCTTCCATAATAAGCTTTAAGAACTGGTACTTGGAATTTCGAAATATGTGACCCAGATAAGCAGTTTTTCTTCTTTTTATTATTGACAGTAATTCTCGTTCTCTGTCCATTCGATTTAATACTTCGACATTTGTTGTGTGATGTGTCCAGGAAATTTTAAGTAGTCTGCTAAATACCCACATTTCAAAGGCCTCCAATCGGTTCATCACAGTGGCCTTTATGGTCCAGGTTTCTACACCATATAGCAGTATGGAGTAAATGTAACATTTTACAAAGCGATATCGAAGCGTTAAGTTAAGGCTGCTGTTGCTAAGCACGGTTCTCATATTAGTAAATGCTGTTCTGACTTGCTCAATCCTGCTACGTGTCGCTATGTCTGGATCTAGATCTTCAGTTATCCAACTACCGAGATATCTGAACTTGGGGACCTTTTGGATGTTCTTATTGTTTACTCTTATATTTAATTGCATATTTCGTGTTCTGCTAACCACCATTACCTTCGTCTTGTCTATATTAATCTTCAAGCCCAATCGTTCTCCTTCAGTGTTTATTCTATCTATTAGTCGTTGTAGCGCTTCTTGGCTATCAGCTATTATGACTGTATCATCAGCATAGCGAAGATTACTAATAGTCTGTCCGTTAATTTTGATTCCATCTTCAGTGCCATTTAAGGCTCTATCGAGAGTAAAGATTAAAAAGGAGGGGTGACAGAACACAACCCTGTCGTACACCTTTTTCGATTGAGAAATATGATGTAGATTCCAGTCATACTCTCGCAGATGCCACTTGATTCGAATAAAGGTTCTTTAAACAAAATCTTATATTGAAAAAGAAACAGGCTTTAAAGCCTACATACAAGAAGGAAAAGAAAGAAGAAGAAGATCTTATAAAATAAAGATAATGAATGGATACTATCAGCACAAGGATATATTCACGTGGACGAGAAATTTGAAATCATTAATCGATTACTGCATTATGAAAGAAAAACTTCACAATAAAGGTTAATAACGTTAGAATTCATCAAGGAGCAGAGTGGGGATCTGATCACCCTTTACTAAAGGTTTCAGTACTATTTACATTTAAATAAAGCCAACGACAATATCGAAATGAAAGTTCAATGATACTGCAAGACATTTCAACAAAGAGATAATATCTACAATATTTTGAAAATCTGCCTACCCAGTTTCTGTATCGAAAGGTTGAATTTGAAATTACACAATGTTTGTTCATCATCATCATCATCCAGCCCCATTTTCACATCCATTGTTGGATATAGGCCTCCTCCAAACGTCTCCAGTTCTCTCTATCTCTAGCTGCTGCAATCCAGTTTGTTTCTATTCTCCTTAGGTCGTCGGTCCATCGGGTGGGTGGTCCGCCTCGACTTCTCTTGTCGGCTCTTGGTCTTCACTCCAATAATCTCTTCGTCCATCTTCCGTCTTCCATTCTAGCAACATGTCCAGCCCACCTCCACTTTTGGTTATTGATTCGCAGTATAATATCGTCTACGCCAGTTCGTCGGCGTATCTCCTCACTTCTCACGCGATCTTTCAAGGTCAGGCCCAGCATTGATCTCTCCATTCGCCTTTGTGTTACCCTCAGTTTTTCGGCAGTAGCTTTCGTTAAAGTTAGGGTCTCTGCTCCGTAGGTCAAGACTGGTAAGATGCATTGGTTAAATGCCTTCCTTTTCAGGTGAATTGGGGTATTTGTTTTAAAAATGTCTCTCATCCTTCCATATGCCGCCCATCCCAACGTGATTCGTCTATTTAGCTCGCAGGTTTGGTTGTCTCTGGATATTGTAATTTCATGGCCCAAGTATGTGTATTTATCGATTAATTCTACCTTGTTGTTATTGATCTGTATGTCTTCGCTGGGAACCATATTGGTCATCATTTTGGTTTTCTCGAAATTTATCTCCAGCCAAGTTTCTTGTAGTATGTCATTCAGTTCTTGGAGCATGTCTTTGATCTCTCCCAGATTATCTGACAGAAGCACGATATCATCCGCAAAACGTAGATGGTTTAATCTTTCTCCATCGATGGATATTCCTTTCTGTTGCCATGTTAGTCTTTTAAATGCATACTCAAGAACGGTAATGAACAGCTTTGGTGACATGGTATCACCTTGCCTGACTCCCCTTTTTATCTTTATTTTATTAGTTGCTGAATGTAGACTTATGGTTGTTGTGGCATTTTCATATATATTTTTAAGTATATTACAATATCTATGGTCGACCCTGCAATCTTGTAGTGCTCTTAACATGGATGGTAGTTCCACTGCATCAAACGCCTTTTTAAAGTCTACAAATATTAATGCCAAGGGTCGGTTATATTCGTTAGTTTTTTCTATCAGGGTTTTTAGGCACTGCAGGTGATCGTGAGTAACAATGTTTGTTACTCCTCACCAATTATTACGTTCAACGAAATCATGAAAGCACTTAACGAAGCTGCAATGGAAGCTATTGGAGAAGTGGATATTATGAAGATTAGAAATAAATGATTGAATGAAGAAAGAGAAGATTATGTGGGAAGAAGAAGGATATGTATAATAAATGGCTAGCAACAGAAACCTTTACTATCCGCAACAGTACCAGTAGAACAGTTTAAGCAAAAAATAAAAAGAAAAAAGAAGTAAATAAAGCCAAAAATGAGACGTGGAAAAGCCTGCGATGACGCAGAAAATTTTATATGTACCGCAAGAAGCAAAGAAGCCTGGAAAACAATTAGGGGTAGTAGAATAGATAGAAAAGAACGCAGTAGGTTAACTCTAATATCCCTGGAAATATGGGTCGAATATGTATTATGAACAAATGCTAACAGAAGATCGAGCAGAATTCCAAGATATTGGCTACTAAAAATATGAGATATTTCCTACCGCGAAGAAACTGAAATAACCCCAGAAGAAATTAAAAACACGCCAACGTTATGAAAAATGATAAGGTTCCAGGACCGGGGGGACTAACCATAGAACTGATTAAATATGGCCTTTAACTTATACACTTTATTTATTCTTGAGAGGTGAATATTTTTTTAGTGTGGAAAATTACATATATCACTATACAAAAATAAAGACGACAGAAAGGATTGTAAGAACTACCAAGGGCTTAGTAAAACCAACTAAATCTGCAAAATTTAAGGGAAAATAATTAAAAGCCGAATTGAAGATTGTTGGGAAGACGCTGAAAATTTTGGTGTAGAATTGCAGGCTAAGATTAAATAGACTATACTAAATAATTGAAAGTTTTTTAAACAAATATCTAAATCTAATTATGTAATTCACGTCACCAATATTCTACATTATTTTATCCTCAACATTACATCTACATTATTTATCCTCAATCCAAAGTTGAGCATTGTTGCAAGTAAGGAGTAAAATTTGCCAAACGAAAAGAAATTAACAAACACGATATTTCATCATGCTACCTTAAGGCGTTTATCAATGAACTTTATTTCTATCCAACAATCAATTTCCCGTCTAAGGTTTCCAAGAATATTAATTTACTGATTCCGTTTCCGCTGATGTAGTCAAGCATTATAAAGTTAATAATATGAACGTTTTTATACCAAATGCCCATCTAGTTATTCTAACGGTATTAAATTTATAAAAAAAAGAACTTTTGCTTGACAGATTTAGAAGTATTGCGTGGTCTTTATAATTTTAAATGAAGCGACATTAGAGAAGTTGTGTATACATAAATTAATCGTAAAATTCCTCCGCTGTCGAAGATTCTTTACTAATTGCCTGCAGATGAGTTATTTCTGAACACTAATTAGAAAATAGTTGCGGCAAATAGCAGATTAAGTATAAAATAAAAAACGCAGTATTAATAAGTAGATACTAAAATAGCCTTTAGGAAAATGCAACAACCAATAAGGACAGCGAGCACTGCGTTTGATTTTCTTAACTGAACTATAATTCCACTATTTGGAAGAGTGATTCATCGTTTGAAGGCGGAGAAGTGGGGAAAGACGTATTAAAATCCAGACGTATTAATTATATTATATTGTTTAAATATTATTGTTGGAAATAGGCCACAATATATTTATCTCCAGGTTTTTACTGAAGTTTCCATCTCTACATCCAAAGACCGTTTTCAAAGATATAAATTATAGTTATATTTATTTTATTTGTTTATTATTATATATTTATAATCTTATATTATTTCCTTTTTTTTCTGAACTTTAAAAACGGTCTCTGGAATAGAGATCGAAACGGCTGTCGCGGAAGTTACGCTAAAACGTCTTTTGACGTGACCCGTCCTTAAAGAGTTACACAATGAAATTTGTTTAAAACAAATTTTAAGACAGTTTTCACACCACCCCATAGGTATGACTTGCGGCACGTTACTTTTTTTTAAATGGGTGTTCGCCAAGAGCCATATTGTCCCATTAAATAATATGAACAAAACACTTAAACAGTATAAAACAAAACAAAATAAAATCCTATAAAACAAAATAAAATTCTATAAAAACAAAATAAAAATAATTTTTGATGTAACAAAACATTGTACTATTCTATTTAAACACAAACACTATACACACTGACTATGTTCTTCTCGTTTTTTTTTGTTTTGGTTTTTTTATGCTGATGTTCTTACTAAACTATTAGAAAATATTAGTCGGACTTGTAAATCGGAGTTTCCTCGCTAATTCCAAAGTTGCCAAACGATTGAAAAATAATGTTTTAAAATATCGATTTTTATTTTATGAATTGAAATATGTAACGAAACGGAATATATAAATAAAATTTATTTCATTACAATTTTGTGCTTAATTTTTACTATTGAAAAAATCATGTTTTTTGGTATTTTTATGACGGTAATAATCGCTGCGTGGAAGAATACAGCTTTTGTATAACCATAATTACTACTTGTGAACAAGAATTGGCTACACTGTACGACAACTCCTGGTCAAGTCTGCTGTAGAGAAGCACAAATAAATATACTACTTTTTATATTCTGTAATTTCTTATGAAAAAACGCAAATTGCAATTGAGAAAACGGGTAGTTTTCGAGGGCCGCTGTAAATTTGAGGATATTCGGCGTTTAAACGATAAAATCACTCTTCTAAAGTGAAGATTTATAGTATAAAATTTTAATTTATACTCGATTTGGAAATTAATGAAAGTACAAACCGACAAGATGAGAAGTATATGATGCATCAAAATTGTTACGATAAAATAAAGCACCAGGTGAAAATCATTCAACATCAAAAATGATAGACGAAAGAGTCATCATTTTGAATAAGCAGTTTATTTCCCCCCTTCATTTAGACTGTTTGAATATACATAGTAAAGTTTGTTAATAATTCTAGGAACTTTTGTATCCACGTTCGCAACAAAGCTGAAAAATATGTATTTTCTTATTTGTTTTCTTTGTATTTTAATATATATTTTAACTAAAAAACTGAAATCTTTGGATCAAAATAGTTCTTGTTTTGAATAGTTGGTAAACAAATTCACTGCAATCAGGACTGAAAATTTGAAAGCGGAAACTTTTGATAAATCTTTGATAAAAAACTTACAAAAGACCCAATCAATCACTGAACCAATGACTAAAATTGAGTGCAATGCAAGATCTTCTTGTGTTAAAGTCGTGCAAAATTTTCTTGGAAGTTGTAAGTCCGAATTATATGAAAAAACGCGCTAACCCAGCCAGTCAGCAATTTTGCACTTTTGGTCAAGAAACGAATAAGCGCCCAATACTCCACAAGGTAGGATGAAACTAGAGAGCGAGATATGGAAAAACAGTGGAAGATATCTTGCTCCAGTCGTTAGAGACGAAAATGCCGCTGTGCCTCTAAAAATCATACGGACAAGCTGGTTTTTGCTGAGAGTGTCATTTTGGGACCCCAAAAAATATGCAAAAAGTTTACCACTCCTACCACTTGACTTCTCACTAAACCTCCCCTCGTGTGAGGAAAATCGGAAAAAATAGATTTACCAAGAATCTGTACGTTGTAGAAAAAAATTTTTGAAATAAATATAGCTGAGATAATTTTGAATAAAAAATTTTAATAACACTTTTTATGTAGAAGGAACCGTTCTTTCAGAAACAACGCTTGGAGCAACCGTCGATTTTGAATGTCAGTTACACGCGCGAAATCAAATTTATATCAACTCGACGGTAAAAATTCGATATCTTTTGATCGGAGTGTCCTATAATAGCGACAAAAATCAAAACGCAGTTTAAAGGTGAAGAGTGAAGCTTTTTAGGCAATTTTTCCATTTTGCCGCAAATGTTTTTTTACAAACACGTTAATTTATATACTGATCCACGCTAATGATGTGAAGCAAAACTCTAAATAAAATACTACAATGACAATACTTCTACATTTTTTTGAAACCGTTTTTTCTACTCTAATTGCCAAATAAAGGCCTCTCCCCTTTCTTGCCATTCATCCCTGTTGTGGGTAAGGCGTTTTCACATTCCAGACGTGAGATACCAAGCATCTGTCGTTCCATGGCTCGCTGAGTTTTTCGAACCTTGTCATCTTCATTTTTGTGAATGTCCAGTTTTGAGCTACGTAAGTGAGAACAGGAAGGATACAGGAGTTGAACACTTTGGTTAGAAGGTTTTGTGGTATCTTTTTGTCTTTCAGTATGTATGAGAGTTTTCCGAATGTGGTCTATCCCATTCTTACTCGTCTATTTATTTCAGTAGTTACGATTTCTTTGTTTACCTTGATATTTTCGCCCAGATATATGTAATCTTCTACATGTTCTACTTTTGTTCCTTAAATGCTTATCGTCGGTTGATCATCTTTGTTCGACATTAGTTCACTTTTGCTCAAATTCATTTTCAGTCCTTTCTTTAAAGATTCTGTATGAAGCTCATCGATCATTGTTTTCAGTTCTTTCCAACTGTTGGGTAATAGTACTACGTCATCTGTGTATCCTAGGTTGTTTAAATATTTTCCATTTTTCGAGACTCCTTTCGTTTACCAATTTAGTGATTTAAACATGTCTTTAACTGTGGCTGTAAATAGTTTTGGGGATATGGTGTCAGGGTAGACAGGGTGGAATCAAGATAAATACGAGTACTCCTCCGCTCTACTGTAATGCCATTCTGTGCCTCTAAACTGTTTTACAAAATGTATTACAAAATCAATTTTTTTCTGATATGTGTTAGCCTTTCTATAACCACCTCGAGTTTCAACCAGGATGAGACATCCGTCGTTTTAAATCTTGTGAAAAAACCTTCAACTCTGTGTTTTGTGATTCCCAATACATTAATAAACGTGTTCCTACATATCTCTAATCTATTTCCTGCTGTTGTTTGAATACAATATTGGTAGGTTCTTCTTCTTCTTCTGGTTCCTATCCGTTTCGGATGTTGGAAATCATATTGGCAATCATAACCTTGCTCGCTGCGGTTCGAAACAGCTCCGTTGAGGTTTTCTTAAACCATGTTCTTAAATTCCGCATCCATGATATTCTCCTTCTACCGGGTCCTCGCTTACCTTTGACTTTACCTTGCAATATAGACTGCAGCAGGGAGGAACGGTGCTGATTTCTCATAACGTGTCCCAGATATTGCAATTTTATGCGTTTGATCGTAAACACAATCTCTGGTTTCTTCTTCATTTTTTCTAGAACTTCCTTGTTCGTGATCCTTGCTGTCCATGATATTCTCAGCATTCTTCTATAAAGCCACATCTCAAAAGCTTCAAGTTTTTTAATAGTGGTGTCTGCAAGAGTCCATGCCTTCGCCCCGTACAACACAGAGAAAACATAGCATCTCAAATGTCTCATTTTTGTATCTAGGGATATGTTGTGACTTTTGAAGATGATGCTCATTTTGTTAAAGACCGTTCTTGCCTTTCCTATGCGGCACTTTATTTCCTGTACATTGATCCACTGTTCGTTTATAATAGTTCCCAGGTAGAAATACTGTTTTACTCGCTCTATCTGCGACCCATTAATGTATAGATGAGCCCCATTTATATTCTCCTTGCTTATAATCATTTGTTTCGTTTTGTGGGTATTAATGTTTAGTCCGTACTGTTGACTGTACTCGTTTATTCTGTCCATTAGCCTCTGAAGTCCCTCTAAACTATCTGCTATCACCATGGTGTCGTCGGCATATCTAACATTGTTTACTCTTTCACCATTTAGAAGGATGTCTTCGTCTATTCCGTAAAGAGCCTCGTTAAAAATTTTCTCTGAGTACATATTAAATATCAACGGCGATAGGATACATCCCTGTCTAACTCCACGTAGTATTTTTATGTGATCTGTTTCTTCTCCGTTAATTTTCATGTAGGCGGTCTGATTCCAGTAGAGTTCTGAAATTATTCTGAGGTCTTTGTCATCCAGGTCTGCTTCTTTTAAAATGTTTATCATCTTTTGATGTTGAACTCTGTCAAATGCCTTTTCATAGTCGATCAAGCACGCGTATACGTCGCAGTTAACGTCCCTGCATCTTTGAATCAGTACCTGTAATTCGAAAAGTGCCTCTCTGGTACCCACTGCGTTAATGAAGCCGAACTGTCTGTCCGATATTTGTTTCTCGCACTTCTTATAAATTCTTCCATGGATGACTGTAAGAAACAGTTTCAACATGTGGCTCATTAGGCTGATTGTTCGATATTCTTCGCACTTTTTAGCCCCCTGTTTTTTAGGTATCGCTATGAATTCTGATTCTAGCCATTTATCAGGGATGATTCCTGTATTGTATATTTTATTGAAGACAGCCGTGATCCAATTTATTCCTTCTTCCTCCAAGAGTTTTAAAAATTCAGCTTCGATATTATCAGGCCCTACAGCTTTCCTGCTTTTCATCCGTATTATTGCTTCTTCTACCTCGGATTTAAGTATGTCCAGGCCCGTCATCCTCTCTGAAAATGGATGCCTATAATCCGTTCTTTGATCTTGAAAAATTGTCTCCAAATATATTCTAAATTTGTCTTTCATCTCTTGGGTGTCAATGATTAATTTTCCATTGGTGTCTATGAGTTTCATTTGTGTTCGCTTTTTAAAAGTATCCGTTATTTCTTTTACCTTTTTGTGTACATTAAAATTGTCATACTTGGCTTGTAGTCTTTCTATTTCTTTACATTTCTCTACAGCTTCTTTTTCTTTAGCTTCTCTTATTTTTCTTCTGATGTAAGCCTGCATTTTTTTATATTCATCTTTATTTCCTTTAATTAACTTATTATTATTATATAATTATTGGTAGGTTACGTCTTTAGTATGTCTTGATCCGTCTCCTGGTCTGGTTCTTTTTGGTTGTTCTGCTGTGCAATACTTAAGAATGAAAGCATCTTGGTTGGCTTTTGTCTTTTCAGAATAAAATGCACTATGAAACCTATTTATATCTTGCATCTTCAATAAACTGCAATTTTTCTTCCCTCTGTGGCCACATGAAGTAGCATCAGGTAATCCCTTTGAACTGTACCTAAATCAAACATTGGATTCAAAACCAAAATACAAACTGTTTTATGTCAGGGGAACTTATTTTATTCTAATATAAGTTAAAAAAATAAAAATAATGTGAAGTGTGAATAGGTTAGGCCTACTAGAAATTGGTCCATTTTCACTCTAATAACTAGGCCTAGGCTAAAGTAATAGTATCTTATTTAAGTGTGTCTATTAGTTTATTCAATGTTAGGTTACGATTTAATACTAACCTCAAAATCTTCTGTTTGGCTCTTTTCTAATTCGAATGATTTGGTAGTTTCTTTCTTCCTTTCAACAAAGGAGATTCTTTAACATTAGTTCCTTTCATGTTGATTCTGCAGGTTTATTACAGTAGAATCTTTTTAGTATATTAGTAAAACTTTAAAATACTAAACAATTAAACAACGCCAGTCACAACACACCAGAATAGCTCAGTTCACTACTGTCTTCTGTTTCACCTGAGGCGGTGAGGTCACGTGACAGAATGAAGCCATCTGATTGGTGCTTTGTTCTTCTTCTTCTTACGATGCCTATCCGTTCCGGATGTTGGCGTTCAACATGGCTATCCTAACTTTGCTTGCTGCTATTCTGAATAGTCCCGTTGTCGAGGTATTAAACCACTTTCTCAGGGTTTGAAGCCAAGATATTCTTCTTCTCCCTGGTCCTCTCTTTCCAAATACCTTGCCCTGAAGAATGAGTTGCAACAAGCCATATCTCTGTTCATTCCTCATAACATGGCCAAGATATTCTAGTTTGCGCTCTTTGATGGTGTTAATAATCTCGCATTACTTGCCTATTCTACGTAGGACCTCAACATTAGTCACACGATCCACCCATGTGGATGGAGGGCGTGCTTTGTGGAGATGGCTATTTTTGTCACCAACATATTTGAGAGCTGGCCGACTTTGTAACCAAGGGTAGTATTCAAATGCAGTTTCAACATTGTTCTGGCCATTTTTGACACCAAAACTATTTAAATTTGGATTCCCCATGTTATTTTACACAAGAATTCGCGAATATCTGAATTTTCAAAAAAATGGAGTTGGCCATCTTTGACACCAGGCTACAGATGTTTTATTTTTGTTTAAGATAGTTCTTAAAGACTGATATATTATGTTCTAATTTTAAATTAATTGTAATTTGTTTAGTAAATCGAACTATTACAAAAATTGTGGCCTATTTTTTGTGCTACGTAGATAAACATTTTAAATAAACAAGATATGTCAATAATAATAAATAATGTCAAAAAAACCACAAACAATAGACTATTTTATTGAAATTTAAACAAAATGCATCCAGAGGACCATATTTATGACCGGTGTAGTAGACCGTGTGCGACTATTGATACACAAAATTAAACTGCGCCTACTGAAAGGTTAAACATTTGTCTATCTCACAGTAGGCCGTGAATGAATCTTTAATATCATAATTATTTGTAAGAAATATTTAATTATAAAATATATATGTATTAAACTATTAAATGGGCATTTAATATTAAATAAACATCAATACAAGCACTTAATCTCGTAGCACACCGCATTTATACAGTGACTACCCCAACTTTTAAATCTCATTCCAACCCCAATAATTCATAAGCTAATTAAAACCACAGATTTGAAGGGTGTCTTTCCTAATCAAAATTCACTTAACATAAGGGTGCGTGACAAACGTTACACAAAACCGCCACTTTGATAACCGTCAGCTACAAGTACTCTCCGAAAAGATGCTGGTACGATGAGATAGTATCTTATTTGCAATTACCAAGCTCTTCACGAAGGCCCTTTCAAACGAAATTGCTTTGTTTCGTCACGTACCACGTAAAAATTTTGATTAAATTGAAACCTCAATGTGGGTAGAAGAGCGAACCAGAAATTTTATACGTGACTACGGCTTCTTCGTTATACGAAAATAAATAGAAATCCAAGTCTAATTTAAGTATGTTATGGGCAATTACTAAGGTTATTTGCTACATGAAATTTAAAAAAGTAAATTACTAGATAATAGATAAAAGTAAATAAGTTGATGTGATTTTACAAAATAATATTGAGTTTACCGTGAACAATATATGTAAAGGTATTCTTAAGCCTAAAAAACTCGATGATGGTGAGGAGAATTACGAAACCAATATCGTAAAGAATACATGAAAAGTCTATCTAGATCTGCTTAATAAGAATTAGGGTAGCTGGGGGCAAAAACACGAAGTTTCGTTATCTCCTGTCGTCTTCAGAAATTATAACAGTTTAGCGTTGAGGTTGAGCGATCAATATGGCAAATTTCTCTCTGTTCTGGGCTTGATGAATTAATTCATTTCCTTTTGTGTGGGTCCAATCTCTGATGTTTGGTAGCCAGGTAGATTTTTTCTTTCGTCCTATGCCCCTTTTACCTTCAACCTTGCCTTCTAATATTACCTGGAGCTGTTCAAATTCCGTATGGCGCATTATGTGTCCTAGATATGACGTCTTTCTAATTTTGATAGTATTGACCAGATGAGGGCGTGTGTTCATTGCTCTCAGTACTTCTTCATTCGTAGTTCTGCTGGTCCAGCTTATTCTTAGCATTCGGCGATACATCCACATTTCAAATGAATTTAATTTGTTGACGTCATACTGTTTTAATGTCCAGGTCTCACAGCCATATAGTAATAGAGACCACACATAACACTTTAGTGTTTTCAATCTTATTGAGACTGATAGCTTTTGGTTACAGAGCATTTTACGCATATTCATGAAACCAGATCTTGCTATTTCAATGCGTCTTCTAATTTCTTTTGAGTGGTCTAGTTGACTATTTAGTTCTCTGCGCAGGTATATGAAGCTTTGGGAACTCTGAAGGGTGATACCATTTATTTGTATGTTAGGTGTAACTTGTTCATGGGGGTTTTTGTGGAATACCAGAATTTTGGTTTTGGAAACGTTAATGTCCAAGCTCGGGACACTTCTCAAAATATAACGGTTTTCTTGATAAAAATCGATAGGTGCACTTCGAGCGTCAGAGCCCAACTGAAAAGTGTCACTCTTCCGGAATAAAAGTATTCATTTTACCACCAAAGGAATAATGACACTACCGGCATCTTTCGAAGTTGGTAGTAGATATCTATGTGACATTTTTCCTGGTAAAAGTATAGGATATTTGGAGTCAATTTAACATGATAACTGGAATTATGCATTTTTTGAGTCGTGTCACTTTTCTTCCGGATGAGCGATATAGCACACTGTTGCTAAATGTTTGTAACTAGAATCGGTTCAAATATGGTTTGATATTATCAATATTCGCTCTGTGCGTGACTGACGCGACACCTACCGCCTTCATCTGACAGTTTTGGAGTCTACCAATTTTCAGGTTAAACATATGACATTAATGACATATGTTTGACATTGTTAAATACAGGCGAAATTGACAATTATTAATAATTAACTTTTTAACTATATTTTTTCAGTTTATGTACAAAATAAATGTAGTATTAAAAACTGGGTTTCTCAAAATTCATCATAATATATCATTTTAAGCCCAAACGGAAAAGAAAAGTTAAAAATCTAGTACTGGCAAATCAAGTTTTTCACGTGAAAGAGCATATAATTAAAAACAGTAATAGTAGAAGTTATGATATAAAAGCTAAAGTCATCAGGCACTCTGCAGTTAGCTTGAAGCCTTATAAAATATCATTTAAGGTAAATTATTTAAATATTTCCTATTTTAATTGCATAAAAATGATGTTATGTGATATTTACTTTTTCATATTAATCGCACGGATCCATCTTTTTCTTTTCTCTAATTTATATGTAATCTTTGGAAACCTATAAAAACTACACTTGCTATTTTTGCTATTATTAGCACAATTAAATACGCAATATGTATTTGCACACATTTTTGATAAAATTTATGCGTATAAAGACTCCAATTGTGTCATATTTCGCCGCTACGAACGCTGGCATCGTTTCAAGGTACCCCTACCATGGTCACGCACGGAGCGAATAAAGACAGTTCGTAACTCAGTATTTCCAAAAAAAGTTTAAGAAAACTAAATTTAACCCTCCGTTGCACGAGTAAGGCCTGTCAGTCTAGGCAAAACGCTTTTTTGCATTAACTTTCTTCTTTTTCTCGTGCCACTCCTAGCGGAGATTGGAAATCATCATGGCCACTGCGACTTTGTTGGCAGCGCGCCTAAAAAGTTCAATCGAACTACACCCGAACCATTCACGTAGATTACGAAGCCACGATATTTTTCTTCTTCCCACACTTCTTTTGCCCTTAATTTTGCCCTGCATGATATTTCTTAAAAGTTCATACTTTTCACCTCTCACAATGTGCCCCAAGTATGCCATCTTTCTAGTTTTTATCTCATTTAGAATTTCGCATCTTTTGTCTAAAGTTTGGAGTACTTGCGTGTTAGTGACGCGGTCCATCCATGATATTCTGAGAATGCGCCTATAGCACCACATCTCGAAAGCTTCGATGTTTTTTGTGGTCAACTGTTTTAGTGTCCAAGCCTCTACTCCATACAACAGGGTAGAAAAGACATAACACCGCAGCATTCGTATTCGTAACTTTATATTGATATCACGATTGCAAAAGAGTTTGCGCATTCTATTAAAGACTGATCTAGCGATTTCTATTCTACATCTAATCTCTTTTGTTTGATCAGTATCGTCTGTGATCCAAGCACCTAGATATTTATAACAGGACACACGCTCAATCGTTGTATTGTCTATTACAAGATTAGCTCTGATGTTCTTTGATTTCGTGATTACCATAAATTTAGTTTTTTTCAAATTAATTTTCAAGCCGTAACTGTTACAGTATATATTGAGACTTTGAACGAGATGTTGTAGTTCTACTAGCGTTCCCGTTAGGAGAACCGTATCGTCAGCATACCTTATATTGTTGATCGTCTCACCATTTATTATCAGACCAAGATCTTCTTCCTCGAGTGCTTGTTCACAAATAGCTTCACTATACAGATTAAATAAAAGTGGCGACAAGATGCATCCCTGCCGGACTCCTCGACGGATTTGAATTTCTTCTGTTAGCCTACCCTCAACCTTCACATTTGCTGTTTGATTCCAATACAGGTTGCATATAATTCGAATATCTCGGCTGTCTATATTTTTCTTTATTAGAATTTGTCTTAGTGGTTCATGTTGTACTTTGTCAAAGGCCTTTTCGAAATCAATAAAGCAGGTGTAAATTTCTTGGTTCATGTCTAAGCATCTCTGTTAGAGAACGTTCATTGCAAACAGACCCTCCCTTGTACCCAGCCTTTTTCTGAATCCCATCTGAGTGTTACTGATGTCTACGTCTAATTTCCTATAGATCCTATTATGGATTATTTTCAGGAACAGTTTTAGAGCATGACTCATCAAAGCTATCGTACGATATTCGCTGCATTCCCTTGTATTTGCCTTTTTTGGCAGTAGTATAAAGGTCGAACGGAGCCATTCCCTAGGTATTATTCCAGTTCTATATATTGTGTTAAATAGATCTAGGAGTATTTTAATAGATTCATCGTCCATAAGTTTGAGCAGTTCTACGGGAATTTCATCAGGACCGGGGGCCTTACCACTTTTCGCTTGTTTGATTGCATAATCTATTTCTTCTCTGATTATATCAGGCCCTGTATCATCTGTACATTCGTTTGAGATTTCTTGTCTATCTTTGTCATCAAAAAGTTGTGATATGTATTCTGTCCATCGATTCATTTTTTGTTGTAAATCTGTTATGAGTATACCACCTGTATCTTTGATCTGTCCTGTCTGTGTTGTTCTTCTCCTTCCTGTCATTTCTTTAATTTTTTTGTGTACATTAAAAAAGTCATATTTTCGCTCCAGTTGTTCCAACTCCTGGCATTGCTCACTTAGCCATCTTTCTCTAGCTTCTCTTATTTTCTTTTTTATCAGTTTATCTGTTTCTTTGTATCTTATCGGATTATTTGTTTTGTGTACCCTTCTTTCACACATCAACTGTAGTATTTCCCTATTCATCCATTCTTTATGTTTCCTTTCTTTCGGTGTTAAATTTTCTCTCCCTGCCAGCATTACGGCATGTTTAATATTCTCCCAATTTTGGTCTATGTTATCAGTATTTCTATTCAGTTTCTCTATATTTTGTAAATTTTCTTTGATGTTCACTATTGTTTTCTCTTTTATATGTTGTTCACTCAGTCTTCTCACGTCAATTTGTTTCTGTATGTGTTTTTGAATGATCTTTAGTTTTATTCTTAATGTGACTACTACAGGATTGTGATCCGAGCCTATATCTGCTCCTGGGTAGGTTTTAGCTGAGAGTATAGAGTTGCGGAATCTTTGTCTAACAAGGACAAAGTCAATTTGATTTCTGACTACTCTACCTTTGGTGTCACTCGGAGATTTCCATGTGTACAGTCGTCTGTTAGGTAACTTGAAAAGAGTGTTAGCAACTACTAACTCCTCCGCTTGACAAAATTGTACCATACGGTCTCCTCGTTAGCGCATTAACTTTACAACTATACAACTATTTGCTAATTTGTGCGATATTCTAGGTACTTTTCAAGGTTAAGAATCATTATATATACATTTGAGATATACCGTTAATGGACTGACAAGCCTCACCCGTCCTTTTATGTATCTTTTGCCAATGTACACAATGTAGTTCCATCTAAGAACTGAAATAGGATGCAAGTAATTTCCCAAGTAACTAAAACTGAATCCTGTAGTTCCCCGTTCTTTAAAAATGCATTCTATGTTCTCACCATACATTCTGAAACGCCAAATGCAAAAATGTCGCAAAATTTTTATTTGTAAAACGAATGTCTTTACACACGATAAATGCCTCCTATAGAAACCTTTATCATGTCAATTAAAATTGAAATTCTGCAAATCAGTAACGCTTGACGTTTTGTAAAAACCGTTGATTAGTCTGTCACGTTATAAAAGTTTTAATACCGAATTCGTAATAGATGAGTAACGAATTGTCACCGAACAAACATAAATGTAATTTATGTTCATTTGCGCTCCCTATTTTATCGATTCCGTTTTGCTTTGATTAGCAAAAATCTTCGCGTGCTGCCATGACGTCACTATATTTTATTTGAGCGTTGTAGTCCAGAAGTGAATGACTCAGAGTGTGAGTGATAATTGGTCATTAGAAATTTTATGAGACGTTTTTTATTGCAGTCGGTGATAAGAAGAATATTGTGAACGATAAAAAATGTTGATTACAATTCTTAAAGTGTTTAAAATATTTTTAAAAACAGAATGGATCTTATATTAATTACATGAGAAATATTGTAGTTAACCGAAATAGATGCTAATCTCATGCGAGTCTTGAATATTACAACTGAATGACTAAAAATAGTCAAAGGGGTTAGAAACCTTAAAGGTCAAAGAAATATTAGGGGAGGGTGGGGTAGATTTGGACATTATTTTTCAGTAGGGAGTATTTTCAAGATATTTTAATAATTTATGACAGATAATGTTCAAGTCCCCCCATGGGGCAGATTTGTACAGCTGTGGGGCACATTTGGACCATTCAGATAACATTTGTCTAAGCCTTATAAACACAAAGTACTTACTATTGATATTTATTGGTTATAACATGAACATATTTTACAAAGAAGTTATTTAATGTTGTAAGGGAAAAATGAGGTATTGAACTTTATGTAAGACGCTTGACGAGATGTTCCCTTGGCTTCTAAAGGTATAGGAAGTTTTGCCACAATATCAGCTCTGGATATAGTGCTAATATCATTTTCAGTAGGATAATTAAAGCCTGGTGACCAGAATAGCAGAGTATGAAAAAGAGTATGGTCTAACAATAAATGTCAAGACGACGAAATTTATGAGAATATCGAAAACTCAAAGAAATAACGAGAATCTTTTAATAAACGAAACCAACGTCGAACAAGTGGACAAATATGCATACCTGGGAACAATGATTAACTCCACAAATGATTACAATCAGGAGATCAAAATAAGAATAGAAAAGGCTAGAGCACATTTCAACAAAATGAGAAGAGTGCTATATACCAGGGATTTAAAACTGGAACTAAGAGTTAGGTTAGCGAGGTGCTATGTTTTTTCGACTTTATTTTATGGAATGGAATCTTGGACATCAATGAAAAAAGTGGAATCATTCGAGCTGTGGGTATACAGAAGAATTCTGAAAATATCATGGACAGAACACGTCACAAACAAAGAGGTTCTGGGAAGGATGAACAAAGAAATGGACATTTTAAATACAATAAAAACAAGAAAATTAGAATATCTCGTACATATTACACGTGGAGAGAAATACACCTTGCTCCAACTGATTATGCAGGGAAAGATCCAAGGAAAGAGAAGCATAGGGAGGCGTAGAATATCATGGCTGCGCAACCTGAGAGAGTGGTACGGATGTACATCAAATAAACTTTTCAGAGCAACCGTCTTAAAAGTCCGAATAGCTATGATGATTGCCGACCTCCGCCGCGGAGATGGCACTTGAGGAAGGAAGAATTAATGCCACTGTTCAGTTTGTATCGTAAAAATTTGATTGTTAGTTTCTTACCCACTAGTTCTTCTACACGGCCCACAAAGTGAATAACCTTTTTCTTTGTTGCAAATTTTACCAAAACGAAGTCGCCTACACGAATCTCTTCATCATCTAAAAGACCATTTATTGCCTTCTGATCACTGTGCACATATATATCAGATTCTGAATTGCAATCAGACATTATAGCGAGTACGTCAGATTCTGAGGAACTACAGTAAGATGATTCTTTCTTTGGTCTTTTTTTTAGCCTTCTTTTGTGCAGGTTTTCATTTTTCACTATCATTAATTTTTCTTTTTACAACTGACTCGTTTGTCATTCCTTTCCTTCTCTTCAGCTTCTACTATATTCTTTTCTGGTGTACTAGTATATATGCATGACTTTCCCTTTTTTCTACCACGCCTATTCTGCTTTGGTTGCAATGTAGGAAATGGTCGAATATCTACTAATTTTGCACGTTTAGGAGATTGTGCTACTCCTAGGGAAGAAGCTTCGCTTAAAACATTTGTTAGCACCTCTTCCACTAAGTCGGTAATACATTCCAGACTATCATCCCCCTTTATGGGCATTTCGGAGGTTTCAGTAAGCGCTGAATTGTTCATAGCATTTATTTCAAAATCCGCAGAAGGTATTATTGGTGCTATTTTCCACTCGTAAACTTGTGGAAGGTCCATAGGTGAGAACTCCAGCAAAATCTGAATCGTCAAAATTAAGACTGTTAACTGGCCAGATTCCAGCTTTTTCGAAAGCCTTTGTTATATTAACAGGAGTAAATGATAACAAATATGGCTGGGCTGTCAAACTTGCAATGTCGTAGATCGTTATTGCTTTGCCAGGGTTTGATAAAATGAAGTCATTGAAGGATGACTTGCACCTAGCTTTGAACGGGCTGTAAACTCCAATGTCCAGCGGCTGCATCCTGTGTGTGCAGTGAGGTGGAAAAGAAAGCATAACTATTCCATGCTCTCTGCAATAATTAATTGCATCAAGTGAAACATGCGTCTCGTGGTTATCAACAAGTAAGAGAACAGGATTTTCACGAGTACTAGGCATATGTTTGTGAATATGTTCCAATAATTTAACAAATACGGCTGTTGACATCCAGCCTGATTTTGTTGCATATCCAACTGCACCAGGAACAATTCCATATAAAAGATGATCTTTCATTCTTACTCGCGGATATACATATAATGGTGGAATAGTTATACCGGTGGCGGTTATAATTCCACAGAAAGTGACGAGCGTTCCTCTTTCTAATGAAAAACATTGACCCATTTGCTTCTTGCCTGTTTCTGATATAACTCTTGGTGCTTGCATGACCGTAGAAATACCAGTTTCATCAGTATTAACGATTCGATCAGGAGGAAATTTATAATTGACCATAACCTCGGAATAGTTTTGAAAAAAAAGTTTAACATTTTCCGGTTTTCTATACGACAGTTTTGGGTGGCGTTTCATGAATGAACGCATCCATTCGATTCCTGACATCTGATTTTCGTCCCAAGTAGCTGGATATTTCTTATTCAGTTTCTTCGTATATTGAAATGCTAATATTCTAGCATGTTTGTAGGTAAGTCATTCATTGATGAAGATTTATGTAGATAGGCTTCTAGCTCTACTTCTTCACCAGCAGTGAAAACTTGGCGAGAAGAATATTTTGAAGTTGAGGGTGATTCTGCACTAACGGAGTTATCACTTTCATTTCCTGAAGCTAACTTATTGGCTGACCTCTTTTTCTTCACATGGAAGTGAAGCGTAGATTTGTTTATATTGAACATTGCTGCTGCATTTCGAATTTTCCGCCCATGGACGATTACTTCATTTATGGCACCAGCCAAATCTTCTGTTGAAATATTTGCTCGATCTGTTTTGCGATTATAATTACGCACCATTCTGTAAAAAACAAAAAATATAATTTGGCGCATAACTGAGTAGTTTTTTGAATCTATGATGCTCATTTATATTAACGCTCCATTCTAACAATGAGTTTTGGTTTAACTCTATTAAATTTATAATAATATTCAACAAACAATACATTTTCTTGAAATGGGGCACAATTGGACTAGTAAAAATCTGCCGCACCTGATTTGTCTAAATGTGCCCCATAGTCGTTGTATTTCTACATTAATTTGTATAAAGTCCAACGGATTGTCAAGAAACATTAACTTTAGGGTTATGGTTACTAATACACTACACTCTTCCAGTCAAGGATAAACAAATTGGGCTATTTACAAGAGAAAAATATTTACACTCTTATGAACACAAAGCGTGAATACTTACATTAGCCCTTCAGTAATTTTTCAGAATTTTTTCACCAATTAATATCACGTTTTACTTCTAACTTCACGATGCTTTTAAAGCGGTAAAATTGAGTTGTCCAAATGTACCCCACCCTACCCTATACTTTTTAGTTTCTTACGTTTCTTACATATATCCTGGATCCTCATCAATAAACGATGAAGAATGATAATTAGAGTTCGGATTTAAAAGCATAAAGAAGGACATAACGATTTTATGAAAAAGCATTTTATTATACAAAAAAGCATGAAAATAAGCATATAAATTTTGACAAACAAAAGTGCTTTAACCTAATTTTTATCCACACACCTTAGATGAAGGAAAATATATCATTTTTATTTAAAGCATGAAATAACTAAGACTGGCATTACTGCCAGTAATGCTTTGGTTAGTGATTAGTGTACTAGTGTCTGGGGACTCGGGAGACTGAGACCTCGAAAGCCCTGACGAAGACATCAAAGAGGATGTCGAAAGCTTGGCGCAATAATAATCGACGCGGTTGAACCCGGAGGACTGTTGAGTTTATTATTAATTCTGGTAATAGTATTACTCTTAGCTCTATGTTTAAAACACCAAAGAAGCACGAAAATTCAAAAAAAAGCATGCACATTTAAAAAAATAGCATAAAAAGTGGCGTCAAATCATTTATTTTTGCATATGTCATTCATATTTCATAAAAAGAAAATATTCCTGCTTCTGTTATTTACCAAAAGAATTATGCTTAGAAATCCCGACTCTAATGATAATTATTTACTAAAATAGATAAAAATAAAGCTGTTGTTGAGATCGAAATAAATTTGAACCCATAATTAAAGCAGGATAAATATGTTTTGCAATTCTCAAAAACATCCAGGCATTATATTTCCTCCCACGAGTATAACATACCCTCTATTTTCATTGACAAAAGGATTCAAATGTATGAAAAAAGTGCATGTTATCGATATAATGGATCGCCAAATGTATTGAGCGACTCTGCAATTTATCTGGGCCTTCATTCTTCTCAATGGCATGATTGGTATTGTAAGTCGGCTTCTACCTGCTATTTGAAAATGTGTCGGCGGAGGAGAAATCACTGTGAGACACATGAAAGGGGACAGGTGAGCAGATGCCAGAGGGCATTTCGTGGACAGTTTTGTTACCTAATATTTTGCATTTGGTTTATGAGAACATGTGATTATGTTGACAGGTCGGTAAAACATTATTTACTGACGGGTGGTACCTGTTTAGCTAAATTTTAATGAGTAAATATAAAAGGGTTATGAGGATGTATAAAAATAAATTAATATGTACTTTAAATATAATGACACCATCATTAAGCCAAAATTACCCACCATAGAATGGTAGATTTTGGTTTAGTTAAGGCTGTAGTAGGTATGGTTCATTGTTTCTTACACTGTTTTATGTGCAATAATTCTCTATGTAAATATTGATGCGTCTGTCCAATATCTGATAAGTGCAGTCCTTACAATTTATTTTATAACCTATATGTGATTGACTGTCATTGTTAATAATGGGTTTAAATATTGAAAAAATTTTATTGGGTGTTTTTAGTGATTTATATATATTTAGGGTAATGCCACGTCAATTATGCAAAGTTGGTCAGGCTATCCCTCTCGATACTTCTCTTTTACAGATAAGGAGTTAATACTTTTGAGAGAAGTGAGATAAAATAAAAGAGTTTACAATATGCAAAAAACATATAAAAAAAATTTCCTCGAAAAAAATTGAATTAGCCTTATATACCGCTATTTTGGACATAGAAGGTCGAAATTTGGTAAATCATCATATCTTATAGTATAGAATACTTCTTCTTCTTTTCCTTCCTTATAGTTTGTAGGCTTTAAATCCTGTTTCTTCTTCAATTAACCTCCTAAGAACAAAATGTCGGTGTCAGTTGTGATTTCTATAATTGTTTTATTGACTACGCCAAGGCATTTGACCGTTGTCAGCACCAGAAGATGTTCGCCGCCCTACAAAGAGTAAGTCTGGATGAGAAGGACATTCGGATCATGATGAATTTATACTGGAACCAGCGTACTCAAGTCAAGGTCGAAGACCAGCTGACCGACCAAGTGAGGATCATGCGAGGAGTAAGGCAAGGCTGTGTGCTCTCGCCGACTCTTTTTAATGTATATGCTGAGGAAATTTTTACTGAAGCTTTCACAAACTTAGGGATGGGAATCCGAGTGAACGGTGAATACATCACTAATATCAGCCACGTCGATGACACTGTGTTACTAGCAACCAGCCTAAATGATCTACAAGCCTTACTAGACCGAGTGAGAACTGTGAGCAGAATATACGAACTAGACCTTAATATTCTTTTTCTTCTTCCTTTGCCCTATCCGTTTCGGACATTGGCTATTAACAAGGCTATTTTGACTTTGTTTACGGCACCTCTGAACAGTTCGGTCGATGTTAGTCCGAACAATTGTCGCAGGTTATGCATCCATGAGTGTCGTCTTCTTCCCGGTCCCCTCCTACTGTCGATTCTTCCTTGGACTATTAACTGTAGCAGCCGGTACTTAGTATGCCTCATGACATGTCCGAAGTACTCAAGCTTCCGTTTCTTTACGGTGAAGATTATTTCTTTGCTTTTGCCTATTCTCTGCATTACTTCCACGTTAGTGATGTGGTCTGTCCAGGATATCCGAAGAATACGGCGATATATCCACAGCTCAAAGGATTCTAGTTTCTTCAGGGTGGCTTCCGTTGTGGTCCATGCCTCTGCTCCATAGAACAAGACCGGGAAGACATAACACTTGACCAGTCTTAATTTTAGTTCCATTGAGATTTTGCTTGTGAACCACTTTTTCATATTGTTGAACGCGTTTCGCGCTTTTTCAATTCGTGATCTTATTTCTGTTGACTGGTCCCATTTTGTGTTGACTGTGGTTCCAAGGTATGTGTATGTCTCCACTTGTTCTATTTTTCGGTTGTTTAATGTCAATTGCATCGGAGGTTGTTGTGTTCTACTGATGAGCATGCATTTAGTTTTGGTTGTATTGAGTTCTAAACCATATTCTTGACTTGCTGTGTGTATGCTTTGTATGAGTCTTTGAAGCTCGTTGCAGTCATTTGTGTCGTCAAGCTCAACTGCGTCGTCAGCATATCTAATATTACTGATTACCTCTCCGTTTACTTTGAGACCCTCCGAAAGTTCTCCCAGTGCTTCTCTGAAGATTTGTTCAGAATATATATTGAACAGGAGCGGCGAGAGGACGCATCCCTGTCGTACACCCTTTTTAATATCTATCTTTCCACTGTGTAAGTTGCCCATCTTTATCTCAGCACTTTGGTTCCAATACAGACTGGTTATTATGCGCAGATCCTTGCCATCAATATGCATCTTCCTGAGCATTTCCATGAGTTTATCATGTTTGACCTTGTCAAACGCCTTGGAGAAGTCGATGAAGCACAAGTGGACGTCCTTGTGCATGTCTCTGCATCTTTGAATTAAAACTTGCAGACTGAAGATCGCCTCTCTTGTGTCCAATGCGGTTCGGAATCCGAACTGTGACTCCGATATATTTGCTTCGCATTTGTTATATATTCTATTGTGTATGATTTTGGTGAAAACTTTGGTAATGTGATTTATCAAGCTTATTAAGCGGTGTTGATCACAGTGTTTTGCACTTGGTGTTATAGGTATGGCTACAAAGGTCGATCGAAGCCATTCCTCCGGAATCTCCCCTTTGTCGTAAAAGGTGTTAAAAAGGCCTGTCAGAAAATCGAGGAAGTGGTCATCCGTTTCGCATAGGAGTTTTATGATCTCGCCCTGTATGTTATCGGGACCAGGTGTTTTGTCGTTTTTTAGCGATGAAATGGCTTTTTCCACTTCAGACCTTAGTATTTTGGGTCCAGTCATGTCGTCATCTTGGTCCACTGTCGCTCTGCGTTTATCGTTAAAAAATCGTTCTACGTAATCTTTCCATGTGTCAATGAGCTTCAAGTCGTCTGATATAAGGTTACCGTCTGCGTCTATTAGTGTCGGGTGGGGATTATTGGTTTTCTTTTTAGTTGTTAATTCTTTGATCTTTTTGTGCATGTTGTGGTAGTCATATCTTCTGTCGCACTCTTCGATTTCATCGCATTTCTCCTTCAGCCAGCGTTCCTTCGCTTCCTTTATCTTTGTTTTTATATTGTGACTTGTTTCTTGATACTTCACTTGATTTTTGCATTTGTGTTGTCTTCTTTCTTCCATCATATCAAGGATTTCATCCGTCATCCATTCTTTCTTCTTTACGCGCTCCTGTAACAGAAATGTCTTGTTTGTCATTTCAACAGCTCTTTTTATTTTTTTCCTTACCTTAATATTAAGAAAACTAAATTCATGGTTGTCAGCTGCGCAAATTTAGATCTCGGGGCACTAATGGCAGGTAGCGAAGAGATCCAGAGAGTCGACAGATTCACTTACCTCGGAACTACCCTCAACTCACAATGGGTCTACACTCAAGAGATTAGATCCATAATTGAAATGGCACGGTCTATATTTATCAAGTTGAGATCGTTGCTGTGCTGCAGTGATCTCAGTTTGGGAACCCAGATGCGGCTAGTGAGGTGCTACATTCTTCCAGTGTTACTAACTAGTAGAAGTAGCAAATTGAATATTTAGTCCTTACGCTTCAGGATATCACAATTGTGTGGGTCTATAACACGTGAAGTATGAATGAAAGTTTTAAATTAACTTGTTCGCCCTGATACGACATGATTGTGTTTGTCTTGGATATATTACCGGTTTCATCGCACGTGGTTCATTTAGTTCCCATATTTATGTTGGCATTTGAGGTTGCAATAGCAGTTTTATCATTTTCTGTGTTTTTGGGAATTATGATGGCGAATAAGGGAGGAATCAGACTGCTCGACCAGACCGACCATCCACGATCGACCAACATTACGAGTCTATGAAAATGTATGCGCAAATTCAAACTGGTGGACCGTCCATCACTTACAGCGACCGACCGCAATCGTCCAGTTTTGAAATTCGGACTTGTTGGAATTTTTGATCGTTGGTCGATGAATATGGAATATTTCGCATTCATTTATACTGTTCGAAGCAATGACATTGACCATCGACATTTCATAATTTTGAAATTTAATAGAATGGGATATAACACAAAGAATTCTCCTTATTGGTGTCTTTTTAAAAAAATGTCACGCACTCAAACTGTCCCCTACGCCTACGAAGACGTCTTCAAATAAATAAGTGATAAACAATTTATCAGTAGAATTATCGCTGCTAACTCTATTCACAATTCAATTTTCTACAAAATGCCCGGTAAAATAATATTACAAAAGGGATGAAAAATGTGGTTATGTTGCTACAGCTTCCTGACGTTTTGAAGTGGTTTTGACGGTGAGTCGATGGAACACGAACGAGTAATTTGAGTTTAAAAATAAAAATGCAAAAGTTGGTTGATCGCCGTTGGACGGTTGGTCGTGGTCGGTCGATCGATCAGTCTGGTGCCTACCTAAAAGTAGGTTTCACCTAAAATTAATTTAAACAGGGTTTTGAATGTAAATTTATTTAGAAACCGCATTGTTTTATATGATAAGTCACAACTATTTTAAAATATTTTGAGGTTTTTTAAATGCGCGTACTTTAAGGTGGTATCACAAGTGTAACTGTTGGGAGCCAACATACACGGAAAAAACCAGGTCAGTACTGTATTTGCTAGAACTGAATTTGAAAAAGCTTGCAGCCACTCCGTATCGGGTGTATGAACTCCTTGATGAACTGGAGTCCGATTTTGAGGTAGAAAACGATAACCACGATTAATTTTTGCCCTCCGATTGACTTTTTACATAGAGATAAAGTTGAAAGTAGTAATAGTAACGATAAAGTGCCTAGGACTAGCATCAGCCAAAAAAGTCTACTCCAGCACAAACATGTGTAAAGCAGCCATGTAAATGTAAAGAAATTCCTCCTTTATTCGAATAGCACTAGGAGAATTTATGATTTGTAGAACAGAAAGAGTCCCATACCTGGGACATGAAATTATGATTGGCAGGGATAACCAGACTCATGAACTGAAGAGAAGAATCGGCCTTGGGTGGGCAGCATTTGGAAAACTGAGAGAAACTTTTAAAAGTGAGCTGCCCACATGCCTAAAGAGAAAGGTATTTGATCAGTGCGTTCTCCCAGTCTTGACGTACGGAGCAGAAACACTTACCTTAACAAAAGCAGCAGCTACCAAACTGAGAGTCACGCAGAGAAGAATGGAGCGGTCCATGTTAGGAATAACTCTGCGAGACAGAATAACCAACGAAGACATCAGGAGAAGAACCGGAGTGACTGACATCATCGAGAAGATAGCCAGACTAAAATGAAGATGGGCAGGACACATAGCCAGAATGACAGATGGGCGATGGACAAAGAGGTTATTGGAATGGAGGCCAAGGGAAGACAAGAGAAGCGTCGGTCGACCACCTACAATATGGACTGACGATTTAAGAAGACTCAATAAAAACTGGATGAGAGCGGCGCAAGATAGACGGGGTTGGAAACATGAGGAAGAGGCCTATGTTCAGCAGTGGACTCTTGAGGCTGGATGATGATGATGATGAGAACAGAAAGAGAAATCTACATTATGAAGACGCTCCTAGGGATGAAACTAAAGAACCGTCTGTTAACACGTTAAGATATACACCGCTATCTTGTAAGGATCAAAGATTTGAAAGATTTGATCACTGGCCAGTACATCAAGATCAGAAAAATCCTAATACTTATCTAGAATCCTGCCAAAGTCGATCAAGGATCCAATCCATTAAGTGCAACAAATATTCATGTCTGCAGAAAAATCAACATTGCTTAAGTTGCATATTAAGTAATTTTCTTATCTAAGCTAAAAGCTTTTAATATATTTTCATTGATAACATTTATGCTAATATTATTTTGACTCCCATATAATACAATCCTGAGCTTCCCTGAAATCCTGTTTAAGGTGAATTTTAAATAAGTAAGTACCAAGGTAAAATTTTATTTGCAAATTAAAAAAAAATGTAGGCTTAGAAAAGATCAAAAACACACGTTATGAGACGTTAAAAATATAATTGTGCAGCGAAGAGATAATTAATTCAGCGGTTAAAAGAACTTCGTAGCTATGATACTTTCAAATCTTCGATAGAAATTGGGGAATGCGATCTTATGGAAGAAGATGAAATCTTAACATAGAGATATCTTATCTTTCAAATCTCTTGGTAGATAAAATGGTCTTGAATATTATTAAATGGTTTAATTTTTTTAAACTAGATACTCTAGACGTTACAATTGCATAAAGAAAACACTGACACGGTTATGTACAATACGATCTTTTATCTTTAAAAACTAGTTTAACCAACAAATTATATTGTACCATGCCACTATCGCATCGGAAATGTATCCCCATCCCATCTCTAAACGGATGTAGCCCTTACTTCCTCAATGCATTGCAAGCGTCCTGTTTATTAAAATACATTTTTAGAAAAGCACTTCAGATAAGGGTTGTAATATAAAAGGGGTAAAAGGTATACTTACAAAAAGAAACAGGATGAACCATATGGTTTGAAAGTTCGGAAGCTTAGGGACTACCTGGAATTGCGCATTTCGTGATAATAGATTCAATGCATTTGCCGTTAATTGTGCCAATTTTTTATGTATTCAGTAGAGATTTCATAATCTATGGACATGTTTGGAAAAATATTTTAATCAGATTAGATATACGCAAGATAAAATAATAAAATATTAGTATACAACAGGGCGTATATACAGAGAATGCGAAAGAAATCTGAGCGACAATCAATTTGGATTTCGTATGGGGTTTGGTACGAGGAAGGCATTATTTGGCCTCTAGATATTACTAAAAAAATGCCGAGATCAACGAAAAGACATGTGTCTCTGTTTTATCGACTACGAAAAAGCGTGTCGAGTAAAACACACAAAACTCATAGAAACCCTAACACAACATGGTATAGACCATAACACGGTGGCCCTTATTAACCCTTAACTGGTCCGGCGTCGCCTGATAGACGATTCAATATTTTTAATTCTTTCTTATTGGCAATCGGCACCACCCACAGGCAAGTCGTTCTATCTAATCCTTTAACTATTCGAGCTTGATAAGTGGGTGTGTTTGAGAGAAGTTTCTCTCAGTTCCTAAAATATTGTCGCAACAGATA
Source organism: Diabrotica undecimpunctata (assembly GCF_040954645.1). NCBI lineage: Eukaryota > Metazoa > Arthropoda > Insecta > Coleoptera > Chrysomelidae > Diabrotica > Diabrotica undecimpunctata. Next base: position 111,371,616 of record NC_092811.1, on the reverse strand, counting down.
GGTCGAGAGTAGTTGCTCAGACGACGCCGGACCGTTTGTGTTACTTTATTGTGTGTTGTGCATTTTTAGAAATAATGGCTGGGCCACCAAAACAAGTGCGTTTCGGCGATTACAATTATAAGAAAACTCTTTTAAAGTGGTACAATGAGGAACGTGATAGTGACAGTGATGTAGACGATATTTCGGAAGACCATAACATTGAATCTGAACATGATACATGTTCGGAATTTTCAGGATCCGACGAGCCTACAGATTGTGATGAATTAGTAGTAAGTGATGGTAACAAAAAGTATGTTTATGGTAAAAATCGACACAGGTGGTGTACGTCAGAAGTTATCCCTTCGTCTAAAACACGTAAACATAATATTGTCATAAAAGTACCCATTCCAAAAACAAAGGCAAAAATGTTGGGAGAGGCTGCAATACCCTTTTCTGTTTGGAATATGTTGTTCAGTGATAACATTCTAGAACATATTGAGCAGAATACAAACATAAAATTACGATCAATGTGTAAGAAATGTTCTGCTAGTTCTATCCATCATCTTAAAGAAATGGATGTTATTGAGTTAAGAGCATTTTTGATACTTCTTATTTACACTACTATTTTCAATTCCAGTCACAAAAATATAGACTGTTTATTTGCAACAGATGGAACTGGAAGAGAAATCTTCAAAGCAGCCATGAGCAAAAAAAAATATGCTGTTCATTTACTTGCTATCCGATTCGACAATCCTGAAGACAGGGCGGAATGCAAAAAAGATGATCCAACTGCAGCTATTTATATCATTATTTATATTCAATACTTTTACAGAAAATTGTCAAAGTGTGTATGGACTTGGTCAATCTGCCACAAATTGATGAAATGCTTGTAAGTTTTCGAGGTAGATGCCGGTTGAAATTGTACATACCTAATAAACCGGCTAAATACGGACTCAAAATACAGTGTCTTACAGATGCACGTAATGGGTATTTATATAATGCTTACATCTACAGCGGAAAAGAGTCAGATGATTTGGTATCAGTGACCAGTACAAAAAAACTTCTAAAGCCTACATAAGCTGTGTTGCGATTAGCTGAACCGCTTTTTGGTAGCAACAGAAATATCACAGCTGATAATTGGTATTCTTCTATTCAATTAGTGGATATTTTGCGGAAGAAAAATTTGACTTAGGTGGGCACACTGAAAAAAAATTTGGCTGAAATACCTCCATCTTTTGTACCCAACAGAAACAGACCTGAAGGGTCATTTCTAATGTAGGAAAAGTGGGAAAGGCTACAGTACTTACATCTTCAATGCATAATAGACGTTATAGTGATGCATCTACTAATAAGCCAGAAATTATTTCTTATTGTAATGAGAATAAGGGAGGTGTAGATTCCTTAGATAAGAAATGCTCCAAAAGCATCTCAAGCCGTCGAACAAATTCATACATTCTACATCAGTGTTATAAAAACAATTCAGTAATCAAAGAAAAAAGTGTTTTTGCTTTGGAGTTGGCTATGCAGTTAGTGCAAGATCACATGAAAAGACAAATGATAATGACGAACATTCCACGTCAATTACGTATTACAATTAGCCACATACTTGGAGTTCAAGAATAAGTAGAGGACAATTAGACGGATGTTCTTGTTGTGGAAAAACAGGATAACAAAATACCTGTGTTTGTAAAAAGCCTGTTTGTTTGGGATGTACAAAACCACTATGTATAAATTGCATATAAAATGGTAAAGTTTGACTGATGCTGGAAACAAACTTTTTTAATCGATTTTTATTTTAGCTAGTCTTTTGTTTAATGTGCAGTTTGAACATTTATTCTAGCAATCCATTTTTTTTCATGTGGTTGTTTAAATTTTTTGTATTTACTTTACAAAACTATGTACTTTTTCACAAATATTTGTAAGGATTTCAGTTTTATTTTAATATTTTTTTCTTACCCCAATTAACGCCCAAATTTAATACGTATATTTTTATATAAATATATTAGGGTATGTTATTAACACTTATTTTAATAAAAAAAATTATTTTTGTGTGTTGTTTTGTATTCTTGGAAACAGTAGTTTAGGAGAATACGCAGAACCAGTTACGCTACTGCTACAGTACCGGACCAGTTAAGGGTTAAAAACCTACATTGGGATTAAATGGCCTCGATTAAAATAGACAATCGTATGACAGCAGACATGTCAATTAAAAGAGGAGTTCGCCAGGGCTGTGTACTTTCTCCACTATTGTTTAATATATATTCCGAAAAAATCTTACAAAATGCCCTCGAAAATATTGAAGAAGGAATAAAAATCAACGGAGAATATGTAAACAAGTTAAGATACTCAAACGACACCGTCATTATTGCGGACAGTGCTGAGGGTTTGCAACGACTTTTGAATGCCACAACTAGAGAGGGAGATAGCTTGGAGCTGAATAGAAACACAAATAAAACAAAAGTAATGGCAATTACATATGCACCAAATGCCGACATTAATATTCGTATCTACAACAAAGAGACAGAACCTGTACAAAAATTCCAGTATCTTGGTCGCTGGATAACAAATGATCTTGACTACGAAGTTAAAGTATAGAGTATGCTAGGTCCGCTTTTTAAAAAATTAAAAAAATTGTTTTCTAATAAACTCTACCTTATCGTTGGATATCCAATACCAATTTGTAAAAGCATTCATTTATTCCATATTTCTATACGGAGTGGAAACGTGGACTCGGAATCACAAGTATGAGACGTGTAGAAGCCTTTGAGATGGGGGTTTTTCGAAGGAGGCTGAAGATCTCTTGGACAGAGCAAGTGACCAACAACGAGGTGCTGAGAAGAATGGGGACTAAGACAGAAATACAACTTCCTACGACCGATAATGGAAGGGAAAGTGGAAGGAAGAAGAGGTCCAGGAAGAAAAAAATGCTCCTGGCTGAAAAATGTAAGCGACTGGATAGGCATGGACATACATTCGATATTAAGAACCGTTCAAGATAGGGAGCAATTTGCTGTAGTTATAGCCAACCTTGAGTAATGTAGAGGGCATCTTAAGAAGATACAAAAGAGCAATAAAAAAATATCTTATCAACTTATCAAACGGAAAATTTTGTCAAGTGCTTTTTCTCAAAAATTAAAAAAGATAAAGTAGGAAAGTGAGAAAAATTCCATATGAATAAAGAAACAATATCTTTAAGCATTGCTTAAAAAAAAAGAAAAGATGTTCAACAATGAAAAAACTACAGTACCATAAAATTACTTAGTCCATAGTCGCAACATGATCATATGGAAAACTGTGAAATATCCGTCAGTTTGGATTTATGCAAGGCATAAGAAATGCACTTTTTGTTATAAGGCAGTCGAAGAAAAATATAGAAGTAAAATATTAAACGCTTGTTATGGTATTCACAGATCTTGAGAAAGCTTATGATATGGTAACAATACGATTCTGTGGATGGTACTGAATAAAAAAGTAGCTCTTGGTGAGCATGTGAGGATTTTGTGAGAGAAGAGTATCAACCAGTGCAGCACTACCTACTAGAACAGGTTTAACATTTACTGAAAAATATCATGTGAAAGTAGCATTGCATTAGGATTATTAGTGTTGAGGCAGTTCTTGTGCCAATTGAACTTTGTAAGCATGGATATTATAATTCTTGTTGTTGGATAAGTCCACAAAACCTCAAACTTTGGAAGTTAAAGGGTGAGAAAAAATGTACATTGAAGTCAAAAATAAAGAAGAAATGAGTGACAGCATAAACTGTGGTCCCAGTAAAATATAACGAATATGACCTATGGAAAGAAATTTAGGTATAAGGGAAGATGACGAAGTTATAACTAAGTTTAAATCACGATATGAAGAAAGGAAACTATCAAGCATTTGCAAGAAGGTACAGCTAGCAAGGATCTTCAAAATTATAAATTTGACCAGAAAGAAGCCCAATTTAATGCTAAAGCAAAAACTTATCAAAATCTCGACCAACCACTTGATACCAGCAAAAGTGAAACGATGACATGTAAAATAGGCAAACATAGATCAAATAAAGCAAAAGATTTTAATCAAATCAGATGCATTCAATACGAAAATAAAATCCTCCTCCTCTATCTTTTCCCCTCCGTAAGGATGTAGTGGCGTCATGTAATTTGTTAGACTATTTCTGTCCAATTATCTCTTTCCTGCGCGTTGCTTCGGAGAATGAGTAACCAGTCATGTCCTTTATTTGGTCCGATCATCGCACTGGAGATCTTCCTCTGGATCTTTTACCCGCTATGTTACCTTCATCTATCATTCCCTCCATGCCTTCTCTTCTTCTAGTTATATGTCCAAAATATCGCAGTATATTTTGGTTAATAGTTGTGACGAGTCTAGCTTTTCTGTTAAGTTCTGCTAGAATTGAGTTATTTGTGCGATGTTGCGCAATCCATGGTATGCGCAACATTCTACGGTAGACCCACATTTCAAATGCCATCACACGCTTTGAATCGGCTTTTTATATTGTCCAAGTTTCTGAAGCATAGGTGGCGATAGGAAATATTAATGCTCGAGCAAGGCATAATTTTGAGTTATATAAGAATATTAAGTAATCAATAAAATACAAGTGGCACAGAGAGCGATGGAGAGACAGAGTATCAAATACAATAATTAGGAGAAAAACTGGTATTACTGACGCTGTTCAAAGGATTACAACATTGAAATGGAACTGGGCGGGGCATGTTGCCAGATTAAAAGATGGAAGGTGGACGAAGAAAATTCTGGAATGGAGACCTAGACACGATGCTTATCGTAATCGAGGACGTCCTCCAACAAGGTGGTCAGATGACATCAAGCGCATTCAGCACAACTGGATTCAGGGTTCTCAAGATAGAATGCATTGGAATTATTTACGGTAGGCCTATGTCCAGCAGTGGACTCAAAACGGCTGATGATGATGAAGAATATTGTTACGAAAGATTTATCCCACATAGGAAAAGTCCATTGACGAAAAAGAAGAAGTAGTTCGAGAACATTCAAGATGACATCGAAAATTCTTGAAATGTCTAGTGAAGTTTGGAACGTCAGAAAATATATATATATATATATATATATATATATATATATATATATATATATATATATATATATACATATATATATATATATATATATATATATATATATATATATATATATAAATATATAAATATATATAAACAGATGTTTTTGACAGTTGGTGGACAGTTGTAGTTTTTTTTTCATATATTTTTCGCACTTGCTTATTTTTCTTCAATTTAAAAGGCTTTTTAGACAAATTAGCAACCCTTACTGGAATCATCTCATCTACATTAATGAGGCTCTGGCTATCAAAATTCCATCACTAACTAGTTCATCGCTTTCCACAACGCCGAAATGTAGACCTTCAGGTTTTTGACTCAGTCTCGCCAGGATGATACTTTCAGAATTTTGAGGAATTTCGGTATCCTCACTCACTGTAACTCTTACTTGAGGTACCGATTCTTCCAAATTTAGGACAATTTCTTCATTTTCAATTAACAAAATTTTATTTTGAAGATCTATGATCTTCAAAAGATCTATGATACTATCCATCCCAAGAACGCATTCGTCTTTAATATCGGCTACAAGGAAAATGTTTTATCAAGGTGTTACCAATCTGTATGGTTGCCGTTATCTCTCCATGAATTAAAATAGTCTGGTCTGAAGCTGTTTCAAGAACTAAGCTTGTTTTAGTGGGTTGTAGTTTCTCATTCAGAAATCCGGTTCGAATAAATGATCTGGTTGCACCGGTATCAATAATAAAGGTGTATTTTTAATTCTCAACCTAGCCCTTAAGTAATAATTTCTGTTCATTTTTAAAGTGTAAGTGTGAATTTGGGGGCTTTTATTAGATACCAGTTGTGAGAGATCGATTTCTTAGAGACCTATCTCTACTAGTACATATTTCTAATAGGACTATGTGATGGGCTTCTGGATGTCGATCTAGGCGACCTTCTAGCCTCATTCTTTGGAAGAACATCCAAACGTCTCTCCACTAGTGTTACGAAAGATTTATCCCACATAGGGAAAGTCCATTGACGAAAAAGAAGAAGTAGTTCGAGAACATTCAAGATGACATCGAAAATTCTTGAAATGTCTAGTAAAGTTTGGAACGTCAGAAAATATTTATGTATATATGTATTTTTTATTTGGAATGTTGAAGTATATAGTTGTCAGTTAGTTTGTAAAAAGTATTACAATATTGTTGGTGTTGAATAAAGGTAATTTTCAAGAAGTGTAACAATCTTAAACGCAGATTTTGGTAGAAAACCAATAAAATCAATAGAGACAGTAATTAACATCAAAAAGTAGCTCTACGTCCAGAATAACAAATGAGGAAATTGTTAAAATCAGTTACTATTGCTAGAGAAATACATGCAGGATTAGAGGAAAAACAAAAAATTTGACAAAAGGTCTTTTTAATAAGGCTATGGAAATTGGGAAAACTTTAGATGAATGGAGAAGTAATTTCCTAGTATCTGTGTAAAAACATTGAGAATATTCAACAAACTTCAAACTTTAGGGCTATGAAACTCTGTATTTCGCCACACCTAGAACATTAGAAGTGATTAATTAGTAGACGCATAAGTAAAGAAACATATATATCTATCAGCCCTCTAATTAGTATAAAAACGTCTATAAAAAATTAATATAACAACCAATGAAACACATAAAATTCCCACAGTTATTTTCTAATGAAGACGACTTCATTCAGTAGTTATAAAAACAGTCAATTATTCTCAAGAGACCTACAGAAACCTAATATTGTGTCAATTTATAAAGCCAGGACTGCTTACCGCACAGCTCCTGTATAATTAAAATGTAGTTATCAGTTAGAGATGGGACACGTGATGCACTAAGCTTCAAAAAGTATTTGTCGCCTGTAATCTGGTATAATGCAAATATGATTGACTGTTTTAGGTTTTGTCCATAAAATATCTCCATCATAAACATGTGTGACTTGACTATCGCATGTTCAGGCTAATTCCTTGTTTTTCGCAGTAATTCAGCCCTACTATCGCATACTTTGTTCTTCTTTTATGTAGACATGATTCTGTATGTTTTTTATTGTGCCTCCAGTAAGCTGTCGTTCCATCGTTTACGTGGTCTTCCTACTAATCGTCTTCCTATTGGGGAACCATCTCTTGTCATCTTTACTCCTCTATTTGTTGTCATTCGGCTTATATGATCGTTCCATTCTACTATTCTAGTTCTTATCCAGTGCTTGATGTTCTTCACATTGCATCTATGTCATATATCTGTACTTCTAGGTCTGATCCATAGTGTTTTACTATCAATTTATCTAAGTGTTTTATCTCTGCTGTTTCTAACATCATTTTTGTCTCTTCTGTGTTAAGTCGTGTTTCTGCCGCGTATGTCATTATTGGTCTGATGACTGTTTTGTAAATTCTGCCTCTCTTTCTTATTTAAACTCTATCACTTGTTCTATTATCTGACCTTCTAGCTCCAATTTCCATCTTAGACAATTTGCTTTTATAACTTTGCATTTTGTCTTTTTTGGAAATCAACATGTTAAATTTTCTGGGGCGTTGTTGTTCTATTTTTTGGTACATCCTAGAGTGCAAAATTCGTAGAAATATCTTTAAAACATGACTCATCAAGCTGATGGTTCGGTAGTCACTACATCTTTTTGCATTTGCTTTTTTAGGTATCGTCACAAAAGTCGACAGCCGCCAATCCGTTGGTATATAGCCAGTTTCATAAATTTTATTAAACAGACGACGGAAGCTTTATTTAGCACCCAGGTAGTGTTTTAGAAATGTAGAAATGTCAAAATGTACAAGAAGGCTTTCCATAGAGTCAGGCATGAACAAATGATGGAAGTGCTGAAGAGGACAGGGATTGACGGAAGAGACATAAAAATAATAGCCAACCTGTATTAGAATCAATCAGCGGTGGTCCGAATAGATAGGAATATACAGATCAGGTCAAAATCTGAAGGGTAGTGAGACAGGGGTGCATAATTTATACAATATTCTAACATATAACATTCCGAGTGTTTCCTTTTTACCTTGCTTAAGCTTATGCTTCTTCAAGGAATGGGTACTCCTCTTTTTTTTTTTTTAGGAGTAGTGGCGGTGAGAAACGTGTTGAGTGATGTTCGAGTGGAGAAGTAGTGGACTGCTAAGGAGCAGGGGGTTAGAAGGTGGCGTGCCTGTGTAAGCGATGTTTCTGAAGCTCACAAGAGGAATTTGGGTGAACTTTGCCAAGCATGCCAAGGAGGTACTTTCAGGGGTTACCAGCCATGCAATGGAACGGCTCTTGATCAGCGTTTTTGGTGTACAGTGTTAACTGCGATATTTGATGGGGGTTGATTCTAGGATTTCAAAATACTCACCAGGGAGTTCTTGTCCAGTATTGTGGAGAAGTTTAGCTGGAGGGAACGGAACTTTTCTTTGGGGAAGATTGGTGAGTATTTGCCCTCGGCGATTGCATGTAGTCTTTAATATTCGTTTGGCTCTGTTGTTCGATCCGGCAATGGTTCTAAGGACATACCTCCTGCTGAGGGATAGGATTCTGTCCTTGATTGGTATTATATTAGCCAGTGTATGTATGTGCGCTGATGGGTAATGCCAGCTCACCCTCATACAGGATCTAAGGATGTCACTCAGAAGAAAAAAGGTAACGACCTTTTTCCTTTTTACTTGGTTCAATTTTTGTCTATTTTCTTTCAGTTAGAACGATTCACAAAGCTCGTCGTTGTGAACGTCAAAACACCTGATACGCCAGTTGTATATTGAACGACTAAACCTGGAATTCTTCTTCTATTTTAAATTCCAAGACGACGACTAAATTTCCCCTTGGGTTAATTTTTATGTTACAAGCAATATTACCTAACTTCTGGGCCTTCTTTTTTTCCCATTCAGGTTCAATTTACGTTAAAAGTGAACAGGTTTTTCTTTGAAGAAGGAGAAATTCAAGTTCTAAAAAGAAACATAAAGAAATAGTAGGTTGAAGGGATGTAAAGTCCTCCTAGAAATGTGAAGTTAAGATGAGCAGTATATCTGTCACAAGTCAATAAATGAAAACTATTTTCCAAATCTCGTGGTAGAGGGATCATGTAGAGAAGAAAGAGAGGCAGATTGGCGCGGTAATTTAACAGCAATTGTCGATGAAGAGAAAGAAAGAAGAAACAACAAAAAATAAAATAAATATAAGTGCGTATCTTGAACCCAAACAAATTGACTGCTATATATGCGACATACATTCAATTTTGAAGATCATTAAAGTAAGAGAAAAAAGGAAAGGAAACTAAATAACAACAAATTTAGCTTAAACATCCATGTACAATTAATAATCTGGATATCTTTAAAAAATAACAACTTAACGTTACACTAAAAATTTATACATTCGTTACCGATATCGCTAATTTCAATGAGTACCTCTACAAGGAACCGTAAAATGTCACTGTTACTTCAGAACCATATCGCACCATCACCGTATTACCCCAATCCAATCCAAAAGGCACTCGACTTTTTTGTTACTTTTTTGTTCGTGATTTGGAGGTTCTGGTTTACGTTATGATTTTAAACGAATGCCTGCCTATTTATTTTGTATTCACATGACAAGAGTTTCATATAAAAACACGTTCCCAAGCAGGCGTTACGACTGCATGGCATGGGAATGTATTTTTTTTAAGATTCATCTGATTATATCTTTATTTGTGTGCTTTGTGTTATGTTAGTGGTTAAATGTGGGTCAATTAAATTTTTTCTTCTGGGAATATTGATTCGGATTTTTAAATTAATTATAAAATTTCTGTAATTGACTTAAGAGTTTAGATCTTATTATTTATATACCTATAATTATATATTAGCATAAAATAATAAAAATACGGGCACATTATTAATTACAGCAGAAGAAAAATGTTGCTAAAAATGTATAGATCCCTACTTCCACCCAAGCTAGATTAAAGTTGTTGTCCTCTACATGACAGACTCAACAATTAAATTCTATACACAACAGTGCGACGGCGATCAGAACAGTGAGAGCTTTTAAATTCAGTATGACAGGTAATGTATACAGTGTGGATATTAAGTCTTACCCCCTAGTGAACTCCGTTATTTAAGACAAAGATGAAAAACGCCCGGACCCGTCAATTTTTATTTTAATAGAGGTATTTTATAACATAAAAAAAATTGTCACCCCTTTTATCCCCTTCACTTGACAGCTACCCCCTCAGATTTTTAAAATGGCAATGGGGGTCGTGCGATAGTTCGTTGGAAAGGGTTTGAAAAGAAGATTTCTAAAATCTATCACACTTTACTTTAACTTTAAGGATCTGTTTGTTAATAACGATTTATTGTTTGGAGTAGGTACACTGGTTTTGCTTTAATATGGGACATTCGGTATAACCAAATTTATTTAATTTTTATTCTTGAACGCTTATACCGAATTATTTTTTTACAGAATAAATACTTTTGTGTCGTTAAAATATATCATGGTTAGAACAATTTTTTAAATAATCTAGTTGGCGTGTATAGTTTTTGACAACTGTCATAAAAACCAAGCAATTAGCACTGTTGATTGTAAAGAATATTGACAAGAACTTGAGATTTGGTGAGCTTTAGTGGTAAACTGTAAATTTTTAGTATTAAAAATTCAAAACAATCAAAATGGCACCACCTCGTAGATTATTAGACAAATGTGAAGCAATTTTAATATTTAGCGAAGCAGGCCGTAACTACCATAAAGCTATGAGAATATTTAATGAAAGTTTTCCGAATCGTCCAATTGATCGACATTACTATAGACTACTTGTCTCCAAATTTTGTGAAACTGGTTCTGTCGAAAACAAGAAACGGGATGGTAGAAAAAAGATTTCTGAGGAAAAGCAAGTAGATATTTTGTCTCAATTTGTAGTAAATTCATCCAGTTCAACTAGAAATGTTGCTCACGAATGCGAAGTAAGTCACAAGACTGTCTTAAACATTTTAAAAAAGCAAAAATTTCATCCCTATAAGTTGAAAATGGTGCACGAATTGACAGAGGATGATCCAGATCGACGACTGCAATATTGTGAAACTATGGATAATAATATTTCACAAGATCCAAGTTATTTAAGACATATTTGTTTTTCCGATGAAGCTACATTATATTTAAATGGTCATGTACATCGACAAAGGGTAAGATATTGGTTTGACGAAAACCCTCGATTGTTTCGAGAGTGTCATACTCAATTTCCCACTAAATTAAATGTTTGGGCAGGTATACTAGGGGATCACATTATAGGCCCTTTTTTTATCGAAGGCAATTTAACGGGGGAAAGCTATCTTAATCTATTGGAAACACAAATAATTACTGCAATTCATGATGTGCTCAGAAACAATCCAGGCGAATTCACCCAAGATATTATTTTCAGCAAGATGGAGCTCCGCCTCATTACGATGCTGGCGTTCGAAATTTTTTAAATAATTTGTATCCGAGAAGATGGATTGGACGTCGTGAATTCATTGAATGGCCACCAAGATCAACAGATCTTACTCCTCTAGATTTTTACCTATGGGGTTACCTTAAATCCAAACTGTATGGAGTCAGTTGACGACAGTTGATGAACTCCGACAAAGAATAATCGAAGAATGTGATAGGATTGATATCCAGACCCTACAAAGGGTTAGGGAGGCAACGAAACAAAGAATCTACTTTTGCCAGGAAGTAAATGGAGAACATTTACTGCATCTCCTGCAGTAATTTAAGTTTTCTTTAGGGTAATTTGCCAGTTCCTTTAATTTTAAAGATGTAATTTAATACATTATTTTTTGTATATTTTATTTTAAATAAAACCATTATGCCATACAAAATTTCAAACTTATACATTTTTGAATTCTTCTTTTCAAACCCTTTCCAACAAACTATCGCACGACCCCCATTGCTATTTAAAAAATCTGAGGGGGTAGCTATCAAGTGAAGGGAATGAAAGGGGTGACAATTTTTTTTATGTTATAAAATACCTCTATTGAAATAAAAATTGACGGGTCCGAGCATTTTTCATCTTTGTCTTAAATAACGGAGTTCACTAGGGGGGGTAAGACTTAATATCCACACTGTATATTGAAGTCAACGAACCATCACTTTGGATTAGACAGTGGACAAAATCTAGTGTTGGACACGAGAATGTCAGCAATTCCAAATAACTAGTCTACCCAATTTGCAATAATTTCTAGGAAGACTTTCACACTGACTCTAAGCTACCCACTATTCGACAACTGCTATTACCTATTTTATTAAACGTAGATTTGACTGCTACATACTTCTTTGTTAATAATGTTAATGAATTCTGCTTTGATCCGGATAACATATACTGACGGTACTAAGAACAATGACAAAGTTTATTGAGCAGTCACGTCTTCCTAAAACCTCGATCCTTCGATCAATTTGTAGCATTCACATAATCGACTTATTGGAAATATTTCACACGAAAAACTCAATGACAAGCACATGTTTCTTCAGCTGTCTGCACTGATTCTCTAATATCTGTTACGAAAATGGATAAAAAATATTTACATTAGGCACTTAATTGTTCAATTTATTCAAAACTCTATCCATTCTCGCGTCTCTCAAGGAGTCTCGTTGAAAATCACCTGGGTACCCTCTCATATCGGAATTCAAGGCAACGAAATCGATAATTTGTAATAATAAGCCACTGATCCAAAAAGAATAAAAATTGACGAAGATCTTAAAGTCCACTGTAATCGTAGTTTTATTTTTAATTGCCGACAAACTTACTGCAATCAGCTGCCATTAAAATTAAAAGAAATCCAACCACACAAAGGTATATTTTTTGAAGCTCAGTAAATATGAAGAAAATTAGATCTACTATTAAGAAGATAACGAATTGGACATACCAGGTTACCGAATGAATATCTGATGGCGTCTGTGGTTTAATAATATATGACCTTTGTTACCTTTATGCCAATACTGCAACAGTCAGTTAACTGTCAAACTCATTATTTTAAACTGTGCAATATACCAAACCATACGATGGCTAAATAGATTAAAGGATAATCTAGTTGTTGGGAGGCTGATAATTAGACCACATGTATAAAATTATGAATTAATGTAAGGTTCTATAGGTACTGGTTCACTAAGAATAGGTAATTAGCTGTGTATGCAATGTACCAGCACTTTTTTTAAGTACCTATTTTGTAAACCTTTGGCAAAAATTAGCAGGGACATATAATACATATTTTTAAAATATTTTAAACAAAGGAAAGTTATTTCTAGATAATGTAAGTTTAGTTTTTTTCTCAAATTGGAATTCAAACTACTTTAGTATAAATGTTATTAAGTAAATACCAATTGGGGGTCCGAATTCGCCGCCTTTCCTCTATATATTAAATGCCTTGCAATGTGGACACGCAAGTCAAGCGGTCGAGGTAGTTTCCTCTAGCTGCCGACCGAGAAACAATTTATCAGTTTATCCTAATATCATCACTCTCAAGCACGGCACATAAAGAAGAAAGTGGACACACAAAGTTCATTATGAAACCAAATCAAATAGCAATGATTTTCTGTAAGAAAGAAAATATCTTTCCGTAAGAACCTTCTACACTGTATTAGAAAACTTAAAAGAAAAGATGAATGAAATCGACGTTCCCTGTTTAAAGTCTCTCCCAAGTTATGGAGTGACCAACGGAAATAGGAATTTATTTTTATTATATATGCCCTTACATGAGTCTTCTAAACGAATAACTCCTAGGTACCAGGAATGCGGATTATCTGTTTTTTGATTTGCATTTTATGTTTATCATAGAGTAAAGGAATAAAACCACATATGAATAAGCGAGGACTTACGTGAAAGCTAAAGAAAACGCGATGGAAGATATAGTTCATGCCAAATAAAAACCTTATGGGTGTATAATACTACTATGTGACAATTAATAGACTTACCAACTGAATGTGCATTTAGTACATACCTGAAACAAATAACACTTGTTAATATTAGTTTGTGTATAGAACAAAAAAATTTTTTCAATGAATACTTAATTACTACTTCTATAAATCTCGCATGGACTAGTAAACGTAATAATTATATATGAGCCTTTATTTCCCACAGTCACTCTGGAAAAAAAGTGCATAATGCTAATCCCGCATTAACGTAAATTAGATTTAATACTTTTTTCCTATTAGTTGTGTAAATTACAGAGAGATAGTACTAATAAATAATAACAATGAATATGACTACTGAATTACAGTATTCGGCGACAAATTTAATTAAATATCAACATTATCGACTTATCGAGTCATCCTATTGTAACGAAATAGCCCATCTCCGATGCGTGGTACGTGTGACAATTCTTGAAGGATAAATCTAGAATATTTAAGTGTTGGCACTTCAATAGCGTCCGTCTTCGATGCGCTTTCGAACTAGAAGAATAGACGTGGACTATTTTAGAATAATATTCTAGTACATAATAACTTGTATAAGTAGCAAAGTAGCTCCGATATTAGCTAAGTTAGTTGATAAGATATTTTCGTGCTGTAAACCTATAAATAAATATATTTACATAAATTAAAAACCGATCGTTTTATTTAAAAACAGTACACTATTTAAGTAATACATTTTTGAGTGTGCAGCTCTGGTTTCTTTTTAATGGTTTAAATCACTCTCTGATTTCACCAATATATTTTATAAACTAGTACACTTAATAATAACACGAATAATATCCCAATCGACAGAGGAGTCCGACAGGGTGATATCTTGTCGCCTAAACTGTTTATCGCAGTACTAGAATATGCTTGTAAAAAACTTAACGGGAAAGAGAAAGCCCTGAACATTTACGATAGAAGATTAACAAATTTGAAATTCGTAGACGACATAGTTTTGTTCTCGGACAACCTCAAGGATATATGTACAATGCTACATGAACTTCAGTTAGTGTATGCTAGTGTGGGTCTTAAAATAAACATCTCCAAAACAAAATTCATGACAAACCTAGTACCTAGCAGAAATATCAATGTTGGAGACAACGAAGTAGAGCTGGTGAAAAAATACATATAGCTTGGACTCGAAATAAAGATCACAAGAGATATCCAAACATGCGAACTACGAAGAATAAACCTATAGTCGGTTCGCTATATTTACGCGGGTATCGGATTAACAAAATTATGCTAATGACTCATTGATAACCAGTTGCAGTTAACGACTTCCCAGAAAATTAGGTAAAAACTGCATTAATATACATTAAAATACTTTAAAATAAAACATACATTAAAATAACATTAGGGTAGGTATAAATTTGTTACAATATTGCAGTTGAATTGATTCTTTGCCAGTGTTGACATTGTATGTTTGGTGGAAATATTTAAAAATGCCTAGACGTGTGTTAGATGTAGATAGTCTAATTTGTAGTGTACATAAGTATTTTACGGATGAAAAAGAAAATGGCGGTCCTTTAAAATCGGTAATGTCTGTTCAACAACGCGTATGTGATGCTCTAGGAATTAGTGAAACCAAACTAAGAGGAGTATTACAAAATCGCAATAATGAACGGCCGAAAGAAGATCACCGAAAAACTCGCCTATCATTGAAAACGAAAGATATTTCAGATGGAAAAAAATTTGAAATTCGTGATACCATTTATCGAATGCGAGCCAACAAGGAACATGTGACCTTAAATACAATTCTCTCGGAATTAAAAGATAGAAAATTTGACGAAATTGGCAGAACAAGTCTATGGCAAGTGATACATCATTTGGGTTTCAAATTTCAAAAGGAGGATAACAGAAAAGCCCTTTGTGAAAGAAGTTCTGTTGTGCATAAAAGAATTAACTTTCTAAGAAAGTATTCTAAATTAAAAGAAGAAAGGGCAAATTTTATATATTTAGACGAACATGGATATTTTCTAGGGGTGCAACCAAGAGAATATGGCAAGATGATAACGTATAGTCTATCAAACATACTGATGGAGAAGGGAAGTGACACATAATTTTACAGGCAGGAGGGAAATCGGGTTTTATAGAAGGTGCTGATTTAATATTTTCATCTAAATCAAAATCAAGTGACTATCACGATAATATGAATACAGAAATGTTTGTAAAATGGTCACATGAAAAACTTCTCCCAGGTTTAAGTGAGCCCAGCGTAATTATTTTAGACAATGCACCTTACCATTCTGAAGTATTAAACAAAAGTCCAACGAATTTTTGGACTGTTAATAAAATTAAAGAATATACCATTTACACAACATATTTTAAAATCAGAATTATTACGCTTGGCAAATATCCACGCAAAACCAAAAACCTTTGTTGTGGATCAGATTCTGTTGTTGTCTGTGTTGTTCTGTGTTGTCTGCCACCGTATCATTGCCAGTTTAATCCCATCGAATATATATGGGAAATAGCAAAACAATATTATGACAACCATATTGGGCCTAACGGTTATAGCGACGACGCAGTTCGGGAAACTTGGCGAAAGGCACTTTCAATTGTAACTCCAGAAGTGTGGTGCAACTGTATATTCAAGTGCGAGAAACTAATAGAAGATTGGTGGACTCGTGAAAATAAAATAAACGAAATAAGTCCAATCATAATAACAATTAATGGTGATGACAGTGATGATGATGACGATTATGATATTTTTGATGATAATGACTGATTTTCATTTTTGTTGGCAAGTTAAATTTTTTTATTTTTCATTAGAAATTCTCTCCATGGAACAAATATACGTAGACCATATCTTCTATTACATACTGTCAATTATATAAAAGATTTTCCATTATTATTTAATTAAAAAAAGTTATGGATTATTTTTCATTTCATTTGACCAGTTGATATTTCCCCAAAGAGCAGGTAATTAAAACTGGGTACTTACAATAAAATTTTTAATCCGAAACCCGCGTAAATATAGCGAACCGACTATAGCATGGGCAGCCTATGGAAAACTCAAAAACATCTTTTAAAGCGATATACCAATTTCTTGAAAACGTAAAACATTCGACCACTGTGTGTTGCCTGTGATGACCTATGGTGCTGAAACTTTGACATTGACAGCTACAGCTACAACTTCTAAAACGCTGCAAATAGCTCAGAGGAAAATGGAGAGGTCAATGCTGAGTATATCGCTCCGTGACCGACTTAGAAATGAAGACTTGAGACGAAGAACAGGAGTTAGCGATGTAATATCCAGAATTGCCACACTGAAATGAAACTGGGCAGAACACGTCGCCCGAATCAGTAATGAAAGGTTTACGAAGAGATTGCTTAAGTCGAGGCAGAGGTTAGATAAAAGAAGTAGAGGAAGACCCCCTACTCATTGGACTGACGATCTCAAGAAAATGTAAAGAAATTAGATGAAAAATGCTTAAGATAGAGCACAATGGACAAAAATGAGGAAAGCCTATGTCCAGCGGTGGACACAAAGGGCTGGGTGATGATGATAATACGTATTAACGAAATACCACCTTTTGATTTCGAAAGTCACACTACGCACATGTTTCAATAGCTTTTTTCCCATATTTCAATCGGGATGCAGAGTTTTTTGCATGTATTTTCGTTGAATTATGAGAACTCAGCAAGGACCAATAAATTTTCTTCTTAAAAACGACTCAAACGTATAAAAATCATACATTAAAAAATAATTTCATATGGTAATAATAATTTATATTTACCTATTTATATTAGGTAAGTAAAATTCTTCGCAAGCACAATCAAACTGAAAAATATTTAGATGCTCTTACGTGCAAGTACTCATAAATACCGCGATTAACATATTTTATAGTTATTGAACATAGTACCACTATAAACCTTGTAAGGAGATTTTATAGCTAACCTTTATCATTTGCAACACGAATGAGACTGCATTCAAAAATAAATAAATCATAAATCCTCATTTATGATTTCAACTTCGTACCGCTTATAATTGTGTCTAAAAATTAATAGAAAATAAAACACTCAAACATATTATGCATGAAAAAAGTTGAATCAATTTAATGCTTTCTAATAAAAATGTTTTTATTTTTTTTTCGTTACATAAATATACAACGATGACGGTTTTCTGACACGCAAATAATACATGCGCGAAACATGGAAACTCAATGTTTATTCCGCAAACTTTAAACGGATGGATTGGTGATTTGTTTATTGTCATCGCAAAAGCCAAAAGCACGAGAAATTGTAGACGTTTAAAATCAAATGGTACGTTCGTGGAAATCATCATTTACGCGGGATCAAGACATCCTCTTCTTTATAATTTTCTATAAAGTCAAAATTTCATAAAATCGGTCAAACTGTTTCGAAGGAGTATGGAAACTAACTCTGTGACACTAATATTGCTATTAAAAATAGGGGTTGGTGATAGAAGGGTGCAAATTAAGGGATGTACGTATTTTTTAATGCTGCATCATACAAAAATAAAAATAAAACATTTTGTCCAAAAAATTAAAAAAATGTTTAGGATGGACCACCATTACTTTAGAGGTAATGTGAAAAATAGGTGAAAGATTGGAGTCGCAATGGGATTCAATACAGTGGAGTGATGAGTCCAGATTTGAAGTGTGTGTTGGAGACAGTAGGAATCGCGTCATTCGCAGGAAAAATGAAGCTTTTCATCCCGACTGTCTGAAGAGAAAAGTCCAAAAAGTAAACCACCTTTACCCCTTAGAGGTGTAAAAAAAATGTTACAACCTATTTTCAGACCTACAGAATATATGAATAAAAATTTCATAAAAATCGGTCAAGCTATTTCGAAAGAGCATGGCAACTAACTCTCTGACACAAGAATTTTATACAATATATACAGAAAAAAATATGTACAAAATATCTTCCTAATATTATTTGCGGATATACCCCCTCGTATTGCTTTTTCTTGCGGTAAATCATCTAGACCTGTTACTGTAAAAGTATCCTCCACCACAAAACCATCCGTCAGGTACAAAATTATGTAATAAGGTGCATTAATAATGTCTACAGCAAAATTGGGCTCTACGTGTAGAGCTCTATAAAATATGCGCTATTTGTTGCTAAGGATATACTTTTTTCAATATTTAAATGTGGCACCCAAAAGGATATGTCCAGTCAATGTAGGCGATTTCGTCTCTTTCTTTACAGCGATTAATTAACCATACCGCCAAAATATTTGTCCGATTCACTGTACGCCCTGTACTCTCTGCGACAATAAGATGAATACTACCGTAATGTGTGAAAGCAAGACGAGTACGACAAACGGTCGTATGACCTCTTGCCGTAACGACCAAAGTCGTATTGTGTGAAAGGAGCGTTACTCATGTAAAAATACTTTATCAGGTCGAAAACGTACAGAGAACAGACCTATACTGTTAACCAAACCTTAATGGTTTGTTAAACATTTGTATTTCTTAATTTCTTTCTTAAAATATTTTGAAAATAATAAGTAATTTATTTGTAAATAAAATCGTAAACGGAAATTTAATCATTCCCTTCTTTCCACTACCTTATAAATCCTAACAAATTTAAAAGTCAAAAATCAAAAGCATCTGTGTCGAGCCATTCATCTCATTCATTGTGATATCAAATTCCGAAACTTATAAATGGTACAATACCTACAATGGCCCAAACAGTTAGTGTTTATGAGAGTTGTGGTGCTACCGTAAGTACTAATGCGGGATGTCCAGAAACAAGATTGATTGATGGAACTGCCCATTCAAAAAGTCAACAATACTCAAGGCAAGTAAAAGCGAAAGCGGTATATTCTTCATGGAATTCTTTTGATTTGGTATAAGCATGTGTCTAGACGGAAGCTTGACGTCGTTAGTAATTTTAAATAAAAATTTTTTTGGGAATATTTTAGTTTGTTTTTATTTTAGTTTAGGAAAATGTTGCCTATTCTCTTGTTGTTTATATAATGTGTATTATTCTTTTGTTACATTACTCTTTTTTAGTCCCTTAGAAGAGCGCAGAAATCTCTTTTGTTTTTTTTTATTTCAAAGATAACCTCATACTCTTTGTCCAGAATGTACTGTTCCAGTTTCCAATCTTTTTGTTATGTCTATCTAATTATCACTTTGACTCAGCCCCGTATACGTAGTTGTTATGATTTATCGCTGCAATACCTGTATGTCTTTATTACTCTTTTTAAGTCTTCCAGTGTATGTTTTTTAACAATTATTTACTTTACAATACGCACATACGTCCTGTGGCGCACCCAGGGGGGGGTTTATACCCAGAGGGGCTAAACAATATATAAAGAATAGTAGGAAAATGTAACTTGTGTTTCACATACAATACAAAAAATCCAAAACGCTAATTGAATAATTAAATTACCACTTTAAATATGTAGAACACAATAATTATTGTATAAATATACAATAATTAATAATATTTTTCATTATATTTAGATACAGATACCTTATATTAGGCTTATGAAAAAGTAGATAGAACGAGTCTGTTGCGAGTAGCATGCGCCTACAGGACTGTATCTGCGGCGGCCTTGTGGACTAGCACGGGTTGTGTTCCTCTGCATGTGTTAGCAGTAGAAAAGAGACATCTCTATGGGAGAAGAAAGCATTTGACAAGAGCTATAAAAAAATGAAGAAAGAGAAAGATCAATGGAAAGGTGGCAAGAAGAGTAGAACAACAAGGAATATGTTGCTCAGTGGACAAAGATGCTGATCCCGAGCCTAAGGGACTGGGTAGATTGTCTGTTTTAGGGTGTATCTTCATAGGTTCAGAAAGACAGATACAGATAAATGCCTATACTGCGAATATTCCGACATTCTTACTCACACAATGTTGGAGTGTAATAGATGTACAGTAGAGAGAAACATAATAATATAAAGAAATAGGTATGAACCCTGTGACTATAAGAGACATGATCGTGAAGATGACGGGAAATACGGAGGGATGGAATAGCGTTCACAATTACATCCGAGCAGTCATTAAAAAGAAAAAAGCAGAAGAGAAACACCAACCGGGCTAACGACAGAGATAAGATCTAATTACTATTTTAATGGCAATAAGTCGCAATTGAAAGTTAAAATAAGTTTATTGACGTTTGAATTTTTGATCTTTGATCTTGCAGTGATAACTTGTTTATACTCCAACAATTAATAGAAAAAAGAATAGCCTTTATCAACCTAAAAAAAGCGTATAATACAGTTCCAAGACTTAAATTGTGACAAGCTTACCAACAACTCAACATTAGTCCATACCTTTTAGGAATAATCACAGAAGTATACAGGGATAACACTACTTACCTAAAAATCGGATATAGACTATCAGAGCCAATAAAAGTAACTAAAGGACTAAAATAAGGATGCAGTATGTCACCCTTACTGTTTAATTTATATATTGAGGCAGCCCTCCAAAATTGGAAAAATCACTACCAGGGAATGGGAATCCCCATAGGAAATGACGTACTGTTCTCCCTTAACTTTGCGGATGACCAAGTCATCCTAGCTCAAGATTCTTATGATCTATAATTTATGATAAATGATCTATAATTTATGATAAAGCGTCTATAGAGAGAATATTTAAAATGGGGGTTACAAGTCAGCATGAAGAAAACATAATATTTACTTAGTTATCAAATCAGATGCAAGGTTTGAAGTGTTGATAGACAAGGACGTGGAAATCAAACAAGTGGAAAAATTTTAATATTTAGGTCCACTTATTGCTAAGAACGGCTTGGAAGCAACCGAAATTAAACACGAATTAATCAGAGACATGTCTGAACTCCTTATGGTGGGATCACAACATTTCCAAAAGGAACAAAAAAATAATAGGGCAAACCATGGTTGAATCAGTTCTTTGTTATGGCTCTGAAGTATGGACAATTAATGCAGACCTGAAGAGAAGATTGTTGGCAGTTGAAATGGATTATTTGAGAAGAAGTGCTAGAACATCGAGGCAAGAAAGGAAAACCAACGAATCTATAAGAAATAACATGAATGCTATAGAAACGGTCATTGACAGAATAGAAAGAAGAGGTTCAAAATGGTTTGGACATCTATTGAGAATGCCTGACGAACGTTGGCCCCAAAAACCTCACAAACGGAAGCCCCCTGGAAGAAAAAAAAGAGGTAGACATCGACGCTCATGGAATGAAGGAATTAGAAGAGCGATGGAATCGAGAGGTTTGGAGGAGGAGCATGCCTTGGACCGGGAGGATTGACGGAGGAGAACGGGAATCCGGCGATAGCCGACTTCAAAATGTATTGTATTTACAAGTTGGATTAATGTCAAACGTCAATAACCTTATTTTAACCTTCAATAGTGGCTTATTCCCATTAAAATAGTAATTATTTTAAAATGCCCCAAGAAAATAGCTTCAGAACAATAGATAAGATCTAGATAAGAGAAGGGCGGGTTCCAAAAATGTCGTCAGCCTTACAGTGGCCAACCCACTTTCGGACTACGGTACGTGCGACAGTCAACGGCGCACAAGTAAGAGAGGGTGGTTTTAGTTGGTAGGCAGGATAATAGTTACCTGAATCTTTGGCACTGCTATCTTTAGTACTTTAAATTAAACTAAAACCCAAATTTTAGGGACTCAAAAAAAATTTCAAACCCCCCCTAAGACAAATTCTGGGTACGCCACTGCATACGTCTTGAAGAAAATTAATGACAAAGACAATGTAATGAAACACATAATGTGCATTTGCAAAACATATAATTATGACTCAATTATTTAAGATATTTTATTGCTCGAAAATGCAAGTTAGTCAATTAATATAAAATCGCATGAAAAATGTGAAAATTTGTTTGGTTCGATGACTACTCACGGTTACGGTCTATAGGATAAGTATGCACTTAAAAAATTGTGTTCGATCTCACATGATAGCCACTAGAGCGTGATTGAATCTTCGGGTCAAATATATATTATGCACCATATGTTGTTTAATGGTTGTGCTGTGAATAGTCAGACACGTGTAATAAGAGAAATAACATTTATGTTAGTAATACAGACATAAAATACATGTAGAACTGCTACTGTTATAAAAACAACATTCCAGAGTTTAAAATATAGCGTTATATGAACATAAAAGGAAGAATATTTTTGCACATATCTTTTTAGATAATATTAGCAGACATTGTCACAAAATTAGATAGTTGAGAAAGTTGAGAAAATGCCAAGTACATAAAAAAGTAAGCACAATTTAGTGTCCCGAATGAACATGCGGTCCAGATGAAAAAGGAAGCATTCCCCCGCACGGCAATAGCCCGCATGAGTACTATCTCAGAAGTAGAGGCCTGAACCTCGATCACGGAATCCAGTCTACCCTATCAAGTCATGATAAACCGAAACCGAAAGCTTTTAGTCGTCAGATTTTTTACATTTATATACAGGAAACCATAAAAAAAAAGAAAGAAAACGCAATGGTGACAGAGGAAAAAAAATGTATACTTACAGCAGGGCAACTGTATGAGTAGACAATGAAACCTCACAAGAATTCACGATAAAACGGGGAGTACGTCAGGGCTACATTTTATCACCTACGTTGTTCAATACTTACTCGGAAATGCTGTTCATGGAAGCTATTGATGGTTTAAGAGAAGGTGTAAAAATCAATGGTGAAATCATAAACAATTTAAGATATGCGGACGATACGGTTTTGATTGCTGATAATGCGGAGGATCTGCAAACATTAATAGACCGTGTAGTGGAAGCCTGTGACAGATACGTCATGAAATTAAACTGTAAGAAGACCAAAATTCTTGTAGTAAGTAAAAACGGCGTAATACCGCACCAATTCACAGCTAATAATGAACCCTTGAAAATAATCGACAAAATTACATACCTTAGATGCAGCCTAAATAAGGAATGGGACCACTCACAGGAAATAAGATGTCGTATAGAAAAGGCGAGAGCTGTCTTCAATCGCCTCAGGAAGATTTTATGTAATATGCACCTGAACATTGTTATAAGAACACGAATTTTGAGATGCTATGTATTTTCTACCCTTTTATATGGAGTCAAGCCTGAACCTTGATGGAGGCAACATCCAAACTATTACAAGCCTTCGAAATGTGATGCTACCGCCGCATGCTCAGAATTTCCTATATCTATCATGTTACAAACAACACCATGCTCCAACGTATGAATAAAGATCTGGAAATTACGCGTATCGTGAAAATCAGAAAGATGACACACTTAGGGCATGTGATGCGCAATGAGAAGTATCAACTTATTCAACTAATTCTACAAGGCAAGATAGAAGGCAAAATATCTCAAGGGTGCAGAAGGACATCGTGGTTGAAGAACATCAGACAGTGGGCAGGAATGACTACCATACATCTATTTAGAGCAGCTGTCAACAAAGTTGTATGGACCAACTTGATTGCCAACATCCACAGAAGATAGGCACCAAAAGAAGAAAAAGCAGAGGAAACTATACAAGGAAAAGAATGGCCCAATGTTAACCACTATTTAGCGCGAAGGAGAAGAAAACTTCAGAAACTTTACTCGAATGTCACGAGTGAATTTTGTCTTTCTCCACAATAATATCGGAGCTAAAATGGGAAGAAGGACACTGTGTTCAGGAAAGCCATACCTACAGAAGAACGTCTAGCTCTGACGCTCAAATTTCTGGTTACTGGTGATTCATACTCGAGTTTGCAGTACCTATTTAAAATTTCGAAACGAGCGATTGGAGAAATAATTCCTAAAATATGTCAAGGCATAATAGACTGTCTGAAGGATTATGTGGGTCAGTACTGTTGTGTTTTTTTTTGCGTTTGAGACTTTCCACTTTCTTCCGGCAATCTTCTTTGTAAATACGTGCTTTCTTTGAAGTACCTCGGCTCGGGCTGAGCGGTGCGGATCCGTTCGGCTCGCCCAGTACCCATCTGAGCAAAAGAAGATTAAGAATCTTAATCTACAGATTATTTGCATTTATAGTTCACCTGATTCTTCCAAGAAACTATTTTTTCAGAACCTGCTAAATTTGTTAGATGATCTGCCCAATAAAAGTAGAAAAATTCTGTGTGGTGACTTGAATATTAACTACGCTGTTGTGCTATCCAGTTAACCTTGGTCAATATATTCGAATCGTATGGTCTCACAATGCATGTTAATTCTCCTACAAGAATTACTACAACATCTACCATAGTTGATTATATTGTCTCAAATTTCTCACCACTTGATGTAAGCTCAACAATAATTATTGCAGGACTATCTGATCATGAAGCAGTATACACTAAGTTTAACACTCTTAATAAGCCATCCTCGAAAACCCAATGTTTAGATAAGATTTTTTCCGCTCAGAACTTTTGTAAATTTAAAAAAATTGGTGTTTGACTTCAGGATGGCACTTTCCCTTTGTGGACGTGGACCATAATTTCAGTAATTTTTCAAATAGGCTTGTTTATATTTTCAATAAGGCATTTCGTAAATGAAAGGGGACTTGGACTGTATGGCCCAAATAAAATAAAATTCTATCACTATTCCATCTTCTTCTGGACCTCAGTCTCTCGTTATATTTTATTATTATATGTTAGATAAATTTATTAATTTTTGTTTTTTTTATGTTTTGTAAGCTTTTTCTTAAAATCCTCATGCTTTTATTTTCTTCTTTAGCTTGTTTTTCGTCGTATACTTCCTTCCATCTTTTCTTATTTCCTTCATCACGTTCCTATTCAGTTCTCTGAAATATTGTGTCATATCTCCTTTCATCTGCATCCTTTCTTCTAAGATGGTTTTACTATGTTGGCTAATTTTTTCAATCCCTTTGGTTTTTTTTCATGTTAAAAAAATTCGTAAATGAAAGGGGACTTGGACTGTATGGCCCAAATAAAACAAAATTATATGTAGGAAATTGTAAGAGAAAGGCAGGTTTTAACCTTACAGAAAAAATAACGAAATAAACAATAAATATTTCAAAAAAGTTAGCCACTTCTAATAGAATAATAGTTGTCAGCTTTTTAACAGGTTTTATAACAGCAAACTGTTCTTTCTATAATTAGAAAAGCTTTGGCTACATCCACATTTTCCTGCTAACGGGACAGCTATGTTTTATATACCAAGTTTTTATATATTAATATGCACATAATGCATACGATAAGATCGAAAGTCTTATACATTGCCGTAAATTAGTCAAAACATCTTTTCGTCCTTGTTAACAGTGAAGGGATCTATAAATTGCAACGTAATTATGACCTGCAGCAATTTTAATATTTCAGATAAATATTAATGGTGATATTTTTCTGCATACATCCTCCATTCACTGGTTCGCTTAACAGTATTATAGCCCAAGAAATAAATATTTATTTTGTAGAATTGTTATATCTTAATATTACTGGAGATTCGTGAATATTTTACTCATATGATCAAAAATGGCACTTATGAAATTTTGCAATTGCACAGCGACTTGATAAAAATTTGTGAACGCAGCATAAAGGCTATTCTTCTTCTACTTCCTAGTCGGTAGCTTGTTTTCAAGCATCGTGATTTCATGAAATCGCTTGTACTGTCATTTTTTATTTGTCTCGATCTTTTTCTCTGTTTATTGTTTGTCAAGTCTTACCTGTGAGCTTCGTAATAATATCTGTCTATATGGTTGTCGATCTTCCTCGACTTCTTTCCCGTGGACCATTTCCCCCATCCGTATGTCTTTTCAGACCATTTCTTTTAACAAATTGGCCGAAAAAATAGGCAAATTTTCAGCTAATATGGTACGTAGAATCTTCTTTGATGCCAGCAATACATATCAAAGACATCTATTTTCTTTTTGTAACCTGATTTTTATGGGTACTTATAAATGATGGTATTTGAATAGCTTAGTCTGTTTTTGAAATGCAGATCTTGCTTTCTCTATCCTACATTTTATTTCTAGGGAATGGTCCCAATTTTCATTGACGTTCATACCAAGGTAGGTGTATGTTTTTACTCTTTCTATTGGTTGACCATTCACCAGTGGCGGCTGGTGTGGTAAATTTTGGGTAGGCCAAGGCAGCAAATTACATATAGCTATGTGTAATCAGTGGCGGATCCAGAGGGAGGGGTCATGACCCCTCCCTTAAAAATATTTGAAAACCCACTTATCCTATTGGTGGTAAGACTAAAAGAGACCTTGCATCAGAGAAAAGTAATCACAAAAAAAATTTCTGTAGCAATGTCCAAACACTCACTATCAACATTACTATTACTGCAACCTGGTAAATCGTCAGAAAAACTCATTTTTATGTATCAGTTATAAAACGATCTCACTATTCCAAGAAAAATTTAAAAAATTCAACCTCGATCGGCCAAACAACTAGTGCAACTAGTAATTAATAACAGATAACAGTGAAAATTGAAATTGAACTAATGCTCGGCGACAGTGTTGCCATATATAAGTTGCATACAATCAGGCGATATAGAAATCATGCAACCGTGATTTTTTTTTCGAATTTTACGAATTTTTTTAAATTTATTTGGGCAACCGTTCACTTGTTTTCAATTGTGTTGTTTCTTTAAAAATATGTTACAATTGTAGATTATGTTACATATTTTTTTATCATAATTTAAAAGAAAATTTATGTTACAATTCGATAATTACGTTACAACTGACAACGATGGTCGGCGTAGGCCCGATCGTCTGGTGCCTAAACAGCAAGCATAAACACTACAATATAAATCGTTGTCCGGCAAGCTGCTTAACTTCAAACGCTTTTTGTACGGGGATCTTATGTGAGCTGGATCGGCCAGTTCCGATCGGGCCTATTAATGATATTTAAAATGCCTGAATACGATTCGATGCTTTCTGTGGTAATAATAACATAGTTGTTTTAACGAACTCTAATGTATTAAGTGATTTAGTACATTTAAAAGTTATTTACATGCATTAACATAATTTTTGAATATATGTTTTTCAATATTAAAGCTCTTAAAATTATTGG
The DNA here is from genome assembly GCF_040954645.1 of Diabrotica undecimpunctata. Lineage (NCBI taxonomy): Eukaryota > Metazoa > Arthropoda > Insecta > Coleoptera > Chrysomelidae > Diabrotica > Diabrotica undecimpunctata. Next base: position 111,343,794 of record NC_092811.1, on the reverse strand, counting down.
GTAGGCCCGGCCTATCCTGCCTACCCCCAAAAGCCGCCACTGCCATTCACACTGATTCTTCCAATTTGCTGTTCCTTCTTACAGATCATCATACATTTTGTTTTCTTAATGTTCAGTGAAAGTCCATATCTCTGACTCACTTCTGTGATTCTATTCATTAACTCCTGAAGGGTTTCATAATTGTCAGCGAATACCACCGCGTATCTGATGTTATTGAAACATTTTCCGTTAATTAGAATTCCGGCTTCAACATCCTCTACTGTTTCTTGAAAGATTTCCTTACAGTATATGTATATGATTTTGATATCATCGGATTCTCCTACCTCTGTACAGATAGACCATCGAGTTAGAATCTATGGAGAGGACATCACGTGACTAAAAACGAACTCACTTCGGCCATATTGTTACGATCGTTTTGACAGATCGTGTATGATTGTTTACGTTGGTTGTTTTTCGAATATTTTTAGTTTTATAATACTTTTATAAAAACTATAATATTATATTGTGATAGTGCATAATAATAGTTTCTTGTTCTCAACATAGTTGCAGTAACAGAAGCAATAAAAAATCTTCAGGAATAACGTTCCACAGGTTAGTATACAAACATGATACTATAACTAACAAGATAAGTCAACGCGCATGTTCTTGCATCTTTCTCGCACACCTGTGACGTAGGCCCGAGACAACTTTAATGATGCCAAGTTGGTCTATCTGTTGCTTTCCTGTGTGCTTCAAAACGTAATGAATGAGATTTTTATTGATTCATTGATGTAGTAAAGACTTTGTATATTATATTGTTATATAAATTTTGTGGTGAAAACATTCTGTAGCTACTTTATAAAGAAGACTAATTATTGGGTTGCCATAATGTATTGTGCAGTGGTGGGTTGTTTAAACAATTATAATAAAAAAAGTAAATCTTTTTCGAAGCGTCGTTTTTTTGTGTTTCCTAGAAATAAACAAATGCGTAAAATATGGGTCTTCAAGTGTTTTCAGCAAGACAAATTTAATGTAGAAACCGCGAGAATATGATCAAAACATTTTGCAGAAGCTGACTATTGTTTAAAAAAAAACTATAGTGGAATATTACTACTAATAGTATAATTAATTATGAAATTGTCACTTCTTCTTCACGTGCCATCTCCGCGACGGAGGTTGGCAATCATCATGGCTATTCTGATCTTAGATGTTGCTGCTCTGAATAGTTCAATTGATGTGCATCCGTACCATTCCCTCAAGTTACGCAACCATTGTCACTAAAGAGATCTTTTCCTCGCTAAACCTTCCTAGTGGTGATACAGAAATTAACCCTGAAGATTTAATTGACAGTCACCAAGATTTTATTAATTCGAATATAAAAGACCTGGAATGGGATGAATTGGAAAATTGGCCGGTTTCATTGCATTTAAGTTAAAAAAAAAAGAAATACTTGGATATATTCCAGACACTATTACTTGGGTAAACCACGTTTCTGAGGGTAGTTTACTCAAACCAACACTGGAATTTGTAACTAAATGTAGCGAACTGGAAAATATTTTTCGTAGTTATAATGGCAACAAATTGACAATAACTAAAAATTAAAAAAACCTAATAGAAGCTGCAAAATATGTAAATGTTAGCGAAGATGTAAAATTACTTTTTTTATATGTTAAATATATTTTGAAATACTAATTCTAAATAAAAATATTAGAGATAATTACAATATCCGCAAGAGAAAAATTACGAAGATTGTAAAATATATGTCTAAATGATATTCATAAAGTCTGAAGTATGACCTACTTTTCCTTATGTTTCAAATTCTTTACATTTTACCGGCCTTTTATATTTAATTCATGTTTTGTAGCAATATCTATTGTGTTTGTAATACACACAATCAAATGAAAGATTCATATATTTCTTTAATTAATTTTACAAATTACTTATTAATTTTCAAACCACGTTTTCACAGAAAGTAACAGTTATGACTTCTTAGTGCAAGATATGGCATCGAGGTACACTTACCGTTAACAGTTTAAGTTTCGAAGTTGTCCCTTACAGTAATGGAACAACGTTGCCATATGATGCATCGTTAAAATAAGATCCACACAAGTCCCCTGGCTTTGTCTCGCTATGACGTCATGCGCAAAGTCGAATAAAATTAGAACGGCAAGTGAGCATACCTTGTTTGTTATAGTATGGTATACAAGTATGTAAACAAAGTAATGGCCCGTACTTCAGAGAATAAATTAATAGTATTCATAAAAAATCTTATAAGTAAGGTAGATCGTGCTATTCTTGAGAATACTCAAATATCTTGATCCTAAATCTAAGTCTAAGTCGAGGTCTATTATCGACCTCGGTGACGCTAAGAGGAATTTAAAGATTATTTTTGGGTATTTTAACTTGTACGAAAGGAAAGAGAAATACACTGAAATTACTCTTCGGTGTTTTATTACATGTACGACGGGATTTCAATATATAAAAAGGAATTTAGAAATGATACATAGTTAATATTGCTTTTTCCACTTTATCTGATGTGATTAGTAAGTGGTCATTACATATGTAGGACGAAGGTTGTTCGGATCTATTATCATCAAAGAGTTCTTGTATGTATTTGGGCGTTATCCATATTTCTTGATTTTTTTCTGTGATGATGTTCCCCTGTTGATCTTGCAGTTTGTGTTGGATTTTTGATGATCAGCAGCTGGTTTTACCTTTTTATGCATATTAAATGTATGGTGTTTTTGTTCCAACAACTCTATCTCTTCTCTCTTCACACTGTGTTTTTATCCAATTTTCTATGGCCTTTCGTATTTCGGTTTCTATTTGTCTCTGAATATTTTTGTACATTCTTTGATTTTTTTCTTTCTTTCATGAGTTGCAGTATATTGTCATTCATCAAACTTTTCTTCTTCTTTTTATTATCCATAAGATGTTCTCCTCTGATCTTGTTAAAGGATTTACATATATTCTGGAGTGATTCTTCTAAATATCTAAATCATATGTTTGCTCCATGTTACTTGGCTTTTCTGAAAGAATCCGTGCGACTGTCTCCTTTGTTTCCTTATTCTTTAGTCCTCTCATATCACATGTTTTGTTACTACTCTTTTTTGTAACCTTTTCAAATTCAAACCTAAACTTACAATAACATTTAAGTATTATTAATATGATTTTCTTTACCAATGCTTCCCGGACTATTATGTGCAAATTTAACACTGATAACTCTTAATTGCATACGAACAGGTTTCGCGAGAAGTTACTCTAATACTTCTTGGATATTAACACTCAAACTGGTTTGAATACATAGATAAGTGGTACGCGGTTGTTCATTCATGAAGCGCGGCTCTGTAAAATGGCTTAAGGCAGTCTAGTGTTATTTAAATGGCGAAGGTGTGTCAATAACCTCACGATTTTCTACAGTAGTAAATAGCATACCTGAAAGATATTGTGGAGATGTGAAAATTACTTTAAAAAAGTAAGAGTAAATATTAACAGCTTTACACAGCAAAAGCTTTCTTCATTTTTAAAAAGAACAGTAAGCCAGAAAATAAATAGAATAGAAATCTGATACCTTGCTTGATTCATGAGAGCATATATTAGCGAACGTATTTTTTTTGTAACAGTTGCTACTGTAATTTATGAAATAGGTCAAAAAAATATTCGATTAGAAACCAAACATGTCATTGCATACTGACTGGCCTTTGAGGTATTATTACCTTAAACACTATGTTTTTTACTAAACAGGATACAACTGCATAACATCTTTCTAAAAATGGTTTAAGTTCCTAGAAAGGGCTAATATTATATCCAAAACAGAGAAGGAATTTACCTCGTAGAAAGTTATTCAAACTCGCAAGAAATGGTTGAGGCTTCAGGTTACACAGATCTTGTATTTTTAAAAAATCAATGAGTTTTTTTTACTCCATGTGAAAGTATAATACTTTAAGAGAATTCACACCAAATTTGAAGTAAATTTGAGCAATATTACCAGACTTATAGAACTTCAAACGCGTTTTTCTCGAAACTTTGTTTTTCAAATGTAAGGCATCATTTCTCGAAAACGAATCTACCGATTTTGCTGAAACTTCACACAGTTCCTCTTTATAGTATTGTTAATCGGTAATCCTGCCATAACGCCGGCATTAAAATAAACGAATGTTGAGTGATACCCACCTTTTGGCTGGCTTGTCAGTATACGGTAAAATAAGTCCTTCGCGTATTTGAATAAAAGTACATATTTGTATGATTTATAATTTTATTATTCATACATTTTTTTCCTTCTATCACGAGCTAACAGACGCAGAAAAAAGGACAAAATACGATCTTTCCACAACAACCGATGAACAAATCGACGAGATCATGAACTCTACTCTTGATTCAGATGACGAGTCAGTTTACGAAGATGATGATGATAGCATAGCCGATCCGGATTTTGACTAAAAGGCTCACAGCCGAGAAGGATGAGATGATTTCTTCTTGTTTACGAGAAAATATCAACCTTCTATCGGAGCTAAATAATATCACTGATGTTAGTGAAGGTTTAGTGGGTGTTTCAGAACCACATGTAAATATACATACTTCTGAAATGGCAACATTATCTTTGCCGGAACTTAAAATATCAGAAATTACATCACTAGAAGTTTCAATAATTGATCCGGATACTCAAATGGACGTTTAAGTCTCAACCATACCGTTAGGTACAAATTGCATCAACTTCCACACACCTAGCAATAACCACTAAATTCAAACCAAAGAAAAGACCCAGATCTCCATTACCAACTGTAAAAGCTACGAGATCACAAATAATACCATCAGCGGGTGGCTTCATTGGCACAGGTATGCTTATAAAACACAGAAAGTCATAATGCAATACTAATTTTTTCTCTTTCTTTTTTCAGGCTTGGATGCAATCGACAAAAATTCAGTTTTCACAAAAATTGTATGGCGAACAAAGTTAATGCAATTGCATGTCAATGAAGTCGCATTTCGAGGGAACACTGCATTGCCGTGTACTGTAAAGAATCTGAAGACACCAATGGAGTATTTTTGTTATTTTTTTTTTCGGATGAACTCTTCGACCTGATTGTTTGTGAAACCAATCGGAACGCATATTTGAAAGACATAAACACACAATTCAACGTTGATGCAGTGCAGATTCGACGATACGTCGGAATTCTATTATACATGTCCATTTTTCGTTATCCCTACATGGAGTCACACTGGGGAGAATTCGGATTTCGGCAAATTCCTCAGTGTATACCATTGAAGAAATTTGAACGGATAAAAAAAAATATTTGTTTTTTGCTAATGAAGCGGAGAGTATTCAAAATGAACAACCTGGACATGATTCGTTTTTTAGAATCAGAAGAGTTGCCAATACTTTAAACGAACGTTTCAATTCCGTTGAAAAGATTGCGCGGTTATGTGTTGACGAGCAAATGTGCTCGACAAAAATGGCGCACCATTTACGCCAGTACATGCCGAACCAGCCCCATAAATGGGGACTAAAGTTATTGGTACTGTGCGATACCACGGGATATTCGTGACAATTTGAGATATATAATGGTGCTGGAGATAAGATCATCGTGCCAGGAACACCAGACCTCGGATCTACCAGCAACATTGTTATTTGGTTGATACCAACAATTCCAAATTTCAAAAACCATATCGTATATTGTGACAATTTTTACACATCGTTGCCTCTTCTAGTTTATTTACGAGCTCGTGGAATCTTTGGAAAGCGTGGAAAGATACCAAGAACGTCAAATTTTGTTCAACTTACGTTGGGGTCCAACCATTTCACCAATTGACTCCAGACAAACAGATAGCAAAAACGACTCGTTACGACAAAGAAAAGAAAGAATACATTAATGTCGACTATCCCCAAATAATTCGTGAGTACAGTTCGCTTATGGGAGGAGTTGACCTCATGGACGAAGTGGACTGCGCATTAATACAATGGATGCAATGACACGCATCTTTTACCATTTTCTGGATATGGCTTTCACAAATGCGTTCGTTTTGTCTCGCAGATCATATAGTGAAGATGCTGCGAAAACAGATTTCAAAGAAGAAGTAGCTGCACAAGAAAAAAACATGAGACTATTCCAATTTCGTGCGAAAATTGCTTAAGGTCTGTGCTCTTCTGTTCAGAAAAGACCCATTGGTCGACCTTCAAACTCACCGCTCACTACTAATAGTACTATTGCTGGTATAAAGGCAGCGCATTATGTTGAAGACGTACGATACGATGGAGTAGATCATGTTACTGAATAGATTCCAGGTCATAAAAGTCCTGAAAATACTGCAAGAAATCGGAAACACAAATTGTCTGCCCGAAATGTCGACTGCATTTAGGTGCCAAAAATTGTTGGAAAGACTACCACGTCCGTCTAATATATTTCGTTTATTAATATTTACCTGTTAATTTTTTTATCAAGTTTACATCAATAAAAATTTAAATGTTTTTATAAGCAACAAAAAAGCACTATAAAGTCATTTTCCCCTGTAAAACGATATACCCGCTGTATGGCCAGTATTTTTCTTTTTCACTTTGTGGCTGACGCAATAACGATATCAAAAAATTAACTTTCCATTCGTATTTCAAGTACCAAAATTAACCCGAAATCAAAATTTTCAGAAAGTTGAACCCCCTATTTCTATTTTACCGATTAAAGGGTTAAGTTTCGATTTTGCCGATTCTCATCGTTTTTAAAACATTCTTTTTCGTATAAAACAAGAACGAGTAGACTGATTGAAAATCCCTTCGTTCAATCAGAAACGAATACCATAATGTTGAATTGTGCAAAGTCTCAACAACATCGATGAATTTGTTCTCGAGAAATCGTGCCTAACGCATGGAAAAATGAAGTTTCGAGAAAAACGCGTTTGAAGTTTCTAAACTTAGAGAGCACGTACCTACCTCGCGGTATTCAAATCTCTATAACTCCGGTAATATTGCTCGGAATAACTTCAAATTTGGTGTGAATACTCTTAAAGTACTATACCTTCATATGGAATAAAAAATAAATCGATTTTTTTGAAAATACAAGACCTATGTAACACCTTAAGCGGTTGTTTCCATTAGCGGGACCTTCCCCACTTCATGCAATACAAAGACTTAGTTTATTCGATGAATAAGTAACTTTTAACATTACATTATGCTTTTACTATTATTTATTGTACATTTAAACTTGCTCTATCGTTTTTTTTTTCTAGGCCCAACCCTGTTTGTTCATTAGCTATTCTGCTATTCACCATATTGCCAAATTATGAGACATAGCTTATGGATTGTGTCGATACTTGTTATTCTCGCTACTTTAATTATCTCAGCCGTGAATTTTGTTTTTGTTCAGAGGTTCTATTTCTTGGTTCTCGTCGTCCAGGTTAATTGGTTGGAAAAACAGGTTCTTTTTCTCAGCTTCCGCTCCTGGATCCTACTGACTGCGCCAATTTTGTTTTTCTTCTTAGAAAACTTGTTTTTAAAAACTTTTATTCACAAAATAACTTACAACTAATGATAACAATCTCAACTACTAGTTTGGAAGAGACTTCAGCAATGTCAACAATTTTAGAACATATAGCAGCGAAAACAAATTCACTTAGGCTATTTTCTGTTGTGTTTCCTAATCTATTAACAAATTTATCCGTTGCACTTAGGAACGATTCTAAGTGTTCGCTTCTCCCAGAGAAGCGAACACTTCTAAAATTGTTGACATTGCTGAAGTCTCTTCCAAACTATAAGTAGTAGTATTTAGTAGTTGAGATTGTAATCATTAGTTGTAAGTTATTTTGTGAATAAAAGTTTTTAAAAACAAGTTTTCTAAGAAGAAAAACAAAATTTGTGTTATACCGTTTTCTACGGGTGATTTATTGTTTTTTAGTGACTGCACTGTATTTTCCACTTCTGTTTCTGAAATGCTGATCATTGAAAATTACACTCTTAGAGTTAAAAAAAATTTATAAACTATAAATATACTAACAGCATATTTATATAGTATAAAATGTTTTGTATAAACGCCCTGTAATTCTAAATTGTAATTGTAAAATATCATGTTTTACGTCGCAAAATACTTCTTAAACATCACATCTTTCCTCTACAATGGCATCTGATCTCCTACCGCCATCATTTCATCTCATTTAAAAACCTTTTTCTTCTGCGGAGTGTTCTTCCTTCGTTTTCTTTTCAAACCGCCCGTTGTTTATGTGAGAAAATTTTAAAATCTCGGTAGGCCGTGTGGATCTAGATAGAGTTGATCTCTGTGTGCCATGAACCGTGGGATTTACGTTACGTGAGAGTTGTAATCAAGGCCGGAGATTGGTCCATCAGATCACGAATATTTGATATGATTGCACGCTTGTAGAATTTCTCAGAACACTCAAGTTGTTTTAAATCGGTAAAATATTGATCAAGTTGCTTTAAATTTGTTTTGTATTAAATAGTATGATAGCTGATAGCCAATGTGATGTAACAATAAAAAACAAAACAGTGTGTGGTCAACGAACTATGTATATAGTTAAAATGCGTCATATTTGGTTCTGGTTAAAGGAACACAAAAAAAATTTGTAATATTATACCTGATGCTATTATGCTAGAACTACACCTAAAAACATATTAAATAGGTATATAATAATTATACGACATACTATAATATTCGTAAAAAATGGATATTTTGTTCTTTTTAGAGATAAAGTGTTTTCTTGGAAAATAAATATCCTTGTAGTGCCATTTCCTAAACCACTTATTTTTGAGTGTCACCATTCATTACAGTGTCATTCCATATTTTTTTGTAAATTATAGGCAGGGTGGTGAGATATTGCTGAAGAGATAACTATAGTAGTCATATCGGTGACTTACCACGTCAACTTTTAAATTTACTATGTCCATCTGTGCTTTTTTACTTTCCGCGAGAATTCTCTATGATTATAGTGGTTTTCCCGTTCTATTCCAGTCAGTAAACTTAAATAGTATGTGGCTTTAGATTGGGAATTTTTTCTCAACTACACTCGCGATCATAAAATCCGGGTCATCTTGAAAATTTCAAGTTTCTTCAATATTTTTGCCTGTGGTGCAGTAATAACCTTTTTTTTTGGCTAATGTATTTTTTATTTGTCATCAATGTTTGTTTTGAAAGAAAAAAATGGTTTTTTATTGTTTTTATTGAAAAAAACAGAAAACAAATCAAATTGTTGATAAAACAGACATACGAAAAAATATGGAAAATACAGAACGTGGTAAAAAATCAGTGAAATTTTAATGACCAATATTGTGTATTGCCTCCCCTTGATCTAATAACCTCTTGCAGACGACGGGGCATACTTTAAATTTTTCTTCGGATTACATGTTGTGGTATGTTATTCCACTCACTCACTAACAGATCCTTAAGCTCCTGTGCGTTGTTAGGAGGCGGTGTATGGGTTTGAATACGTTTTTTTCAAATCGTCCCAGAGATGTTCGATGGGATTCAGGTCCGGAGACCTAGCTGGCCAGGCTACCCTCGTAATTCCAACTTCGTCCAAGCATTACATACTGATCCTGGCAACGTGCAATCGCACGTTGTCCTGCATAAAAACGGCGTTTTCTCCAAGCCCTGCCATGTTGGGCATAACATGTTCTTCCAGAATCTCCGTAATGTACCTTCCTGCAGTTAGGGACCCATTTTCGATGAAGGGTAATTCTGTGTGGAAGTCGGAAGATATACCTCCCCAAGTCATGACCGAGCCTCCACCAAATGGCATTCTTGGAGCAATGCAAGCTTGTGAAAATCGTTCACCGGTTCTCCTCCAAACTCTTACACGTCAATCGGATCCAGTTAGGTAGAAACGGGATTCATCTGAGAATAACACTTTGCTACAATCGTTAATTCCCCAACGCGCGTATTGTCGAGCAAAAGCTAGTCGTGCAACTCGAGGCACCCGGCGACGTGGCGGTCCTCTAGCCATTACCCGAGAAGATAGTCAAGAAGAACGAAGTCTTCTTCTGACTGTTGCAACACTAAAATTGCGATTTCGTATTTCCTCTAGACGATTTTGATGCATAACCGCTGTTGATGTCCGGTTTCGTAAAGACTTAAACACAAGGAAACGGTCATCTAGTGCCGTGGTCGTTGTTCTTCGTCCAGAGCCAGGTCGCCTGGTTAGCAAACTTGCCTACTGAAAGCGTTGAAGCACTCGTTGCAACAATTTGTGCCGTTTCAACAGTCAAAGGCATTTTTGTCAAAAAATAAACACTAATAATGGCACTAATAAACACTAATGGTGGCAATAATAAACGTTTGTCCGTTGCATTTGAACAGAAAGTCGAAGCACAAACGAGACATTTAAAACAAGTGGAGTTACAGGTAGCGTTCATTTTGGGAAGTGTGCACTTTACCGCGAAATTGACACTATTGGAATTCTTTGTTACAAAGGAAAGCGCAACAATTCTCAGAAACATGCATTAGTTTGTATTTGTGTTCGTATTATTTACGATAAAGCTCGTTAAAAATGAAATATCGGTGATTTTCAAGGTGACCCGGATTTTATGATCGCGAGTGTATTTCATGATCTTAATTGCCGTGCTCTATAATTTCACAAAAATATTTAATATTAGTTTTCGCAAAATCCGCAAACTGGTTTCTCGATTAATTTAAACTATTGTTTCAGAACGTCGCAAGACGTTTTATCACAAAGCGATCTACTAGACTAAAGCCAAGTTTACACGTATCCAGTAACTGTCGCCAGTTGCACTGGCACGACAGCGCTGGCATAGTAGTGGCATCATCTAAAAACTTTTTTGCGACACCAAACTGACCATCGGAGTGGCGATCTTCCTCGGGTTCTTTTCCCATCTACCTTACCTTCAACCACCAACCTCTCAATGCTTTCCATTCGTCTGGTAATGTGTCCAAAGTAACTCAATATATTTTGGTTGATGGTTGTGGTAAGCCTAGTATTGATGTCGAGTTCTGTCAATATTGAGACATTTGTGCGATGTGCTGTCCAGGGTATGCGCAATGCGCATCATTCTACGATATACCCACATTTCAAAGGCCATTATACGTCGTAAGCACTTGTGAGTCGGACTTTTTAATGGTCCAAGTTTCTGACGCATAGGTAGCGATAGGAAAGATAAGCGTCCGTACAAGGCGCAGTTTCGTGTTCCTAGTTATGTCCGTGTATTATGTAATGTTTATATAATTAAAGTGCTTATTAAAAATGTCAAATAGCCAAAACGTTTAAGCAATATTTAAGTAATATTATTTTCCTGGTCTATATTGTTCGTTTAATTGTATACAAGAATTTTCATAAGAGTTAAGGTACAAAAGGGTACAGAAAAGGTCTATCGATTGAAAGGGATTAATAGGGTAAGCAAAATAGGTAAAAAATATTATATAAATTTATCTACCTACATACAAGTAACGTAAATGAACCTTGAAAAATGCATACTCAGTTCTCTGACATACATCGTTGTTAATGTAATAGCGCATACCGTGAAAATAATAAGATGCATTCGCTGCCACAGTTATTTGCCGAGTTGGATATTTGCTGATGGACTGAGTTTAAAACAGACAAAGGAAATTCACTGCAAATAAAGGTTTGTCTAAAAAGATATTGTTTGGGTTTTTTTTACACTTCCGTCTTACTCGGCAAATGTATTGGCAGCTAGGAAAATATCAGATACGTTTTATAATGACTTTGTAACTTTGGTATCTTCACATTTAGTACGAATATTTAAAATTTTAAAACCTATAATAAATATATCACGCTATATTATTAGGTAATATTTTTTATGAAATTGCATGTAGTAGTATTTCAAATTAATAAACTCCGCCTCTGGTAAGTGCTGGATGGATTGAGTAGCTCAGTAAATGCCGGTGCTGGTCCCAAGCCCGGATAAAGGAGGAGGATTGAGGCGATGGGTTAGCAACTCATCCCTTGTCAAAAGAAATAAATGCTAAAAATTTCGACCAAAAGCCTCGGAATACAAAGGATGGATCAAAACAAAGACGACTAATACAACGGAAAAGAAAAATGATATTGGCTACATGAAATGTACAACAAATTAGAACCAAACAAGCAGAAGTATTCAAAGAATTAGCGGAAAGAAAAATAGATATATGTATTCTCACCGAGACCAAGAAAAAGGGAAAAGGAAAACTGCTAATACTGGAAATGAAAAAGATTATGAGGTCTTACTGACAGAGAATAGAGGTAAATTCCAAGAGATCGAAATGGAAGAAATATCCGAACATACACATATAATTGAGATAACAACCGGAGAGTTCCGCGATGCCCTCAAAAGATCGAAAAACGGTAAAGCAGCAGGACCTGGAGACATCCCAATTGAGTTGGTAAAGTATGGACCAAAAATATTACATGAGATGTTGGTTCAACTATTTAACAAATGCTTAAAAGGACAAAATATCCCTGATGATTGGAATGTTGGATACATCAGCTCAATTTTTAAGAAAGGGGATAAACGCAAATGCTCTAATTATAGGGAAATAACTGTTATCAGCTCAGTGGGAAGGTTGTACGGTCAAATAATAAAAGAAAGAATAGAATCAGAATACGAAGACATAGAAGAACAAAATGGATTTCGTGCAGGAAGATCGTGCAGAATCTATCTACCCACCTATTGTTTGTAGATTTAGAGAAGGCATACGATACGGCATACACCTTTGAAAAAACTGTTTCAAACATTGACGAAAGTAGGTCTCAGTAGAGAGTATGTGGATGCTATCGCAAATATATACAAAATGCAAGAAGTGTCGTTAAAGAAGGAAACTTTATATCTGAATCATTTCCAATAACAAAGGGGCTTAAACAAGGATGTTGTCTATCTCCCGACCTTATTTAAAATATATATTTAATCATCGCTAGAGCAGTGAAAAATTTATTTTTTGCAGATGATCAGGTAGTCGTAGCGAATGATGAGGAAGACATGGACTACATGTTTAGAAAACTAAAGAAAGAATATGAAAAATGGGGCTTGAATACGAATATGTCAAAGACAGAGTATCTTAAAATAGGAGATGATGAAAAAGATCCAGAGTAAGAAATTAGAAACACAAAAAACATGTAATGAATATAAATATCTCGGATCTATAATATCTAAAGAAGGCACTACCAAAAGAGACATCAAAAACAGAACGCAGCAGGGAAAAAAAGCAGTAAACATTCTAAACTCTCTACTATGGTCCAAAGATATTACACAAGAAACAAAATTGACAATCTATCGAACCTTGGTAGAGCCTATTATGACTTATGGGGCAGAATTTTGGCAGATCACGTAAAAAGATAGAAAAAGAATAGAAGTAGTAGAAATGGATTTTCTAAGGAAAGCATGTGGTGTATCCAAAAAAGATCATATCAGGAATAAAGATATTAGAAATAGGACAAATACTGTATATACCAGTGTAGATAGAATTGAAACGAGACAACTAGTATGGTATGGTCATATGAACCGAATGAATGAAGATAGATGGCCAAAGAAAGCTTTAAATTTTATACCATAACAAAGAAGAAGAAGGGGAAGGCCTTCAGTTGCCTGGTAAGAAAATGTACGGCACATACTGAGAGATAGAGCGATCAAAGAACACGATGAATGGACAGAAAACGATGGCGGTCGAAATGCGAGAAGCGGCAGAGGCTGTAGGAACCTCGCTTATATATTGTATATTTCAAATTAATAAAATAAAGATTTTTGAAGATGTATAAATATGTTAAGGTTACATTTGAACTTGGGCAGTAAAAAAGAGTAGTCTAAGGGAAAAAAGTTATTGTTCTTACTCATGTCTATAGACATATTAGCCTGTTCATCATTCGAGTTATTTTTGGTTTAAGTTTCTTGATTTCTAAGATTCTCAGAACATTGTTTTCTTCATCTTTCCGTTGATCTCCTTCCAGTTGGTTATTTATTTCTTGCTATTTTTACTGCTCTACCCTTAGTCGTTAGATTTATGTGCTGATTCCAATATTAATGTTTTATTTGTTATCGTACGAAGTACTTTCATTTCCGTAGGTTCTTAACAGTTTTTACGTTAGGATCCTATCAGCTCGGGTTTCACCAGTGGATTTCATTTTTCGGTAAATCCACAACACAGCTGGTCTTTTACACAAGTATTACAAAAGTTTGTTTTCCAATCTGATTTAACTGTATATTTAATTAACATACTACCATACCAATCTAAACATTGTTTTTTAAGTAGATGTCTCATCTACTATTTTATTTACATCATTTAGAATTTTAAACCTTTAACTATCTTTATCAAATTCTTCCTTCCATCGGCTAACATTTGGCATTTTATTGGATAATTTGTCAATTAAAAACTTTTTCGTTAGCTTCTCCATATTTTGAATGGTTGGTACATCTTCTTGACTAACAGCAGCTGGTTGTGATTTTTCTTCTAAATACTGATCAACAAATTGTAAATTTTCACCTTGATCCAAATAAATCTTTTTTATTTCATCATCTTGGGCCTGCGTAGCGCAAGCGGTAGGATGCTTGCCTCGCAAGACGGTGGTCCGGAGTTCGAATCCTACCGCCGGCAAGAACATCTAGACATTTTAAAAATGTCTATAGGCCCCAGGTCGACTCAGCCTGAATAAAAATGAGTACCTTGGGTAAAACCAGGGGTAATAATAGACGGTTGAAGCGTAGCACTGGCCATGTTACCTTCCTTGTATACCGTAGGCCCTAGATGTAGCAGACTACCCTGCTATACTTCCAAAGTCGCGACAGCGGTATAAAACGGGAGACTATTATATTATTATTTCATCATCTTTTGGAATCCATACACTTCGTCTTTAATCTCTTTTTTTTAAGGAGTTTTTTACTTTTATAAATGTACTGTAGTTATGTATGTATATTTATTTACCTGCTATAATTCGTCTGGAATATCAAAAATACGGCCATCTGGAGTCTCAATAATTGGGGTAATACAGATTTCATTTCATTTATAGTCTGATGATCCTAGCATTATGAATTGGAATCTTAATTTTTCGATGAACAAAAATGTCGTTTTATAAGGTTCCTTTTGATAATTAGTAACACAACTGTGTTTCCGAAATTAAAGGAACGACATTCGATGTCACTAACTCTCAAGGTTGAAGATTCCTAACAAATAAAATCTTACAAGTTTTTAAATGTAAAGCTGACAGAAGTAAATGTGTCTAATGCTCCAGCTAATGTGCTCGGTAGAGCGCGGCAATATTTGAATAATGAAATTATAATTTCATTACATATATAAACATGTATTATACTAGATATTTTAGTAATAAATCTGGAATTTGTACCTATATATCTTTTGTTATTTTGTTCAATATCATCTGTTAAAATTTTTTCGTGTTACCAAAAATTTTCAAGTACTGTTATTTTTTTTAAATGGCTTTATCATTCACCATTACAATCTTATTTCCATTAGTAACTCTAAATATCTTGTTTTTGCTATACTAAGTTTTAAATAATTTTCTTTTGTATATAATATACGCCTTATATATCGACAACTTTGTGGCGTCAATTTTATAGTCAGTAAAAATTACACATCATCTTCATAATCTTATTTTATTATAGCTTAATTTTATTGGACGTGTTGTTCTAATACACTTTTATATCTTTAATCCCACAACAAAATTGAATATTATACAAAAAAGCGTATCAAATCGAAGACGTAAACTAGAAAAATCGGAATTTACCGTGAACTTTTACTGAAGCGGCATCGTTTCAGAACTTACAACTTTATGAGGTAGAAACTAAGAAAAATATAATTCGTGTTGAGCGAAACGACAAGCCGCAGCATTTGATGTAATGTCAATACCATAACCAGCAACGTTCAGACGAATAACCTCATATTTACTTTGTTCGGTAGATTGTAAATCCAACAAATCTATTTTTAATTATGCGCATTTTAAAGGGCATAAATTTGTATGTACATGTATGTATATGTCTAAAGTATGCAACTAGTGAATTCAGAGGTTTAATCGGTCATTCAGGTTGGCAAATAAAAAAAGAAGTCAACTACTTCATAAGTTTATCGAATACGTTTCGCTTTATATGTCTAAAGCTTCATCAGTTCTCTAAAATATAACAGATGACATAGAGTTTATAAGAAATACAGATGTTAATAGTTCATAACATACAACTCAATATGTAGTATATTATCGATGTTATTATATATCTACTGTAAACTTTACTCATTATTTAAAACTAACTTAACAAAAAAAAAAACAAAAAAAACACAAACTCTGCAGAAAATAATGTTAATATTCGTAGATATGAAGATTTAAAAATTTTTTAAACGGACATTCGGCTTCATTTAGAGATAGAATAGAATAGAAATATGCTTTATTGCCACTGAAAATTATTGAACAATTTTATGGACAAAGCTAAAAAAATCAGTCAAAAAATACAAAAAGTATAAAACAAAAACAAATATAATAAAAAAACAGAACAATACAATTTTAAATTAGTAAAATTATTGTATCACTTACATAATTTGTACAGACAACAACAAATGAGACAAATTGTAGCCACTGCTTGAGACACCCAAAAGTAATTATAAACAATACTAATTTTGTTTCTTTGTTATACATTAAGAAACTCGTCAACTGAATAATATGGTCTTTCAGAGAGATAGATTTTTGTCATCTTACGAAACATAATGAAAGATGTTGCGGATTTAATTTCTCTTGGAAGGTGACTATACAGTTTTTTTGCACTATATAGAATAGAATTCTTTACTAGCTGAGTGGACGGGATAGGTAAATAAACGTTACAATCCGAATTTCTAATGGAGTAGCCATGATCAGGTCTATCGGGAAAATTCCGTGATTTTTGAAGTAGGTCTTGCAATGAGTTGTTTGTTTGAGACCAAATAGATAACGAATTGCTCTTTTTTGCAACTTAAAAATAGTATCAAATTGGGCCGCTGTACTAGAACCACAAAATGGAAGCCCATATCGAAGATGGGACTCATGAGAAATATGCCATTTTGACAGAAGATCAATTTAGTTCCTTCGAAACAGATTTTATTGCAAAACAAGCTGAGGCTAGTTTCTTCCTTAAGGAGTCAGTATGCAAGGACCATTTAAGATCGCTGTCGACAAGAATACTTAGAAATTTCACGGAATTAACGATACTGATTTGGCTCTCATTCAAAAGCAAGGGTTGAATGACTCCTTTATAAGATAATGCTACTGTCTTATCCACGTTAAAGCTAAGTAAGTTGGAGTCTGACCAAGCCTTGATTATAAGCAAATCAGCGGTTATAATTGAATGAAGCGTTGAAATATTAGAGCTGCTCCAAGTAATACTGGTAACATCAGCAAATAGAAAAATTTTTTCTTTAATTTTCAAGTAAGTGATGTCATTAATGAAAAGTAAAAAAAGAATGGGACCTAATACTGAACCTTGCGGTACTCCACACTCAATGTCTTTACAACTAGAGTCGGTGTCTTTTATTCTAACCAATTGTTTCCTACCTACCAAGTAAGTTTTGAACCAATTCAAAGACACACCCCCAATTTCATAAAAAGTTAATTTTTTTAATAGAATGTCGTGATTTACGCAGTCAAAGGCTTTGGAATAGTCGCAGAAAACGGTGGCGGAGGAGAGGTTACTATTTAGTGATAGATATATCTTATGTACCACAGAAAACATGGCATCACTAGTAGATTTATTAGACAAAAAGCCGAACTAATTTTGCGATAAAATATAATGTTTAAGGAGAAAGGCCATAAGTCGAACTTTTATAAGCCTTTCAATAATTTTTGATAGTGCTGGTAACAAGGCAATAGGTCTATAGTTGCAGGCATCAGATTTGTCTCCACCTTTATAAAGAGGAATAACGATGGCAGTCTTTAGGCAGTTAAGGAATGTACCTTTTTCAAGGGAATCATTTACTAGCGAGACCATGACCTCCAATACATTATGCGGAAGATTTGAGAAAATTTTAATAGATAATCCATCTGTACTACAGGACGATTTGCTTTTTATACTACGAATTGTTCGAATGAGTTCAGTGTTATCAACTGGTCTTAAAAAGAAGGTATCAGCAATGTTTTTTTAATCAGGGAGATAGGAAACTGGATCTTGTTGTGGCGAAATAGTTGAGGTTATATTTTTACTCACATTAACAAAGTAATCATTTAGATTTTTGGGGTTAGGAAAAGGTTTGATTCGCTGCACTGGTTTTATTTCGAAAATCGTTTATTATTGACCAAGTTTCTTTTTAAATATTTTTGGAGCTTGCTAGGCGATTATGAAAGTATGATTTTTTGGCTACTTTGAGTAGTTTTACATAGCATTTTCTGTACGTATTGATTCTAAACTGAAGACAAACAAAGCACTGCTTTATTTCAATCTATGCAAAACAACGTGACGCGATACCGAAAATTTTTTAAGGGCCATATGTCACCAAATTCCAAGGTTTGAGACAACTATGAACTTCTACAGGGGTCATTGCATGATTAGTTGGAAGGGTGGATTTGTATGGCGGAAATATTTGATATATTATTTTTAATTTATGTTTTAATGAAACTTGGAAATATGGGATGATTGTGTTATTATTTTGAATGAAAAATAAGCCACATTTTAACTGAAGAATAATTGGTATTATTTATTTCGTAAGATGAGAGAGTGGTAAACCTGGCTCAAATTGTCGATGTCGGTTCTTTTGTTTATTTTCGATGAGTTCTTGAGGATCTCACACATTTCAATAAAAGAGCGTTTCTGATGGTTATTTTGTTTCGCCAGTATTTTGGTATTTGTGAAGTCAATGTGATGTTTGGTTGAATAACGTGTTGTGCAAGGGCACAAGAGGGTTTGGAAAGTCTAATGTCACTTTTGTGTGAAGTTATACGCCCTAAAAGAGACCGACTGGTCTGGCCAATGTAGCAGGAGTTGCATTCTAAACAGGGTATCTGATAGACAACAATAGTGTGCTCTAACGAGCTTAGAGGAGTTTTAGACTTGGAGAATAACTTTCCAATGGTTTTAGTATTTTTTAGGGATATTTTGACGGGTAAGTTTTTGAATAGTTTAGTAAGCTTGTTCGTAATTTGTGCGAAATAGGGAAGAGAAGCATATTTTGTGGCTGGTTTTAGGGTTTTGTATATATATATGTATTGTCTTAAAAAAATTTTGGAATTTGTACCTCTTCCATAATTCTATTAAACGTGTTAACGAATTTGTTCCTGTTTTCCCTAATGCTGTACACAATTCCCTGGAGATATTACCTGGTCCAATTATTGCTGTAATTTTCTATCTTTTGAAGTGTTTTCTATTAATAAGAAACCGGTGAGTAACATAAATTTAACAATAGCAGACTTGACAGACAAAGAAATGAAATAGAGTGATATCTTCAGTTAAAATATGGGATACCAGGCTAAGTAATAACCAACAAAGAATCTCTGAATAATCCTAAAAGGAGTACTGCTTTAAAACGAACAATAATACATTTTATATTCATAGATTCAAAGATGCCGCTCACGTTAATGTTGGTCCACAATCATCGATGTAACATTATACCGAAGGCGTTTTTTGCATAAAGAAAAAACTGTAATAAGTGTAATAAATGATAAATAGTGCTAATTTGTATGGAAACACATGTGTTATTTAACGAATTTTATTACCCATGCAAAAACATGCGTGGGGCCAAAGTAAAACATCTGTTTAAGTATTAGCCAAATTTTCGCATGGCGTGAGGAGGGTATTATTCTCTAATTATGTAGTTATTATGTTGTAAGTACAAACGCAACGGTATTTTGAAGTATTTACTACCATAGAAAAAATAAGATTCTAGTAGATGGTTGTTATAAAAATTACTACATGATGTCACCTAAAGAAAATGCTGAACTAATGTCTTTAATATTAAATAATCATACGCTTGTTGTAGCTGATATTATAATATATTGAAATGTAGTTTATTACGTTACATTTTTCTTCTTATTACGAGGTGTGGCTATTAAATAACGAGACTGCTTATGAAAGAGTTTTATTTTAAAAATTATTCTACAATCGAATGCTCTCCTTCAATATATTCCCCTTTCCTCGCCACACACCGTTCCATTCGTTTTTTCCATTGGTCAAAGCAATGCTGGAAGTCTTCTTTTGTTAGAGCTTTTAGGAGCTCTGCCGTTTTTCGCTTCACCTCTTCCATTGACTCGAACCGGATTCCTTTTAAGGCAGACTTGATCTTCGGAAACAGGAAAAAGTCACAGGGTGCTATATCAGGCGAGTACGGCGGGTGTTCGAGCACTGTAATGCCTCTAGCGGCTAAATAACGCTTCGCAGACAGCGCGTTATGGGCAGGTGCGTTGTCCTGGTGCAAGATCCACGACTTGTTCTTCCACAATTCGGGCCGTTTCTTACGAACTCGCTTTCGCAGTGTTGCCAGAACTTTCAAATAGTAAGTTTGGTTTACAGTCTGGAACCCATTCAGTCATCATGATTCTGATAATGTCGAAAAAAAAACGATTAGCATGGCTTTAAATTTTGATTTCGCAATACTTGCTTTATTCATTCTTGGCGATGCAGAAATTTTCCAGTGCATGGATTGTCGCTTAGTTTCAACATCGTGTTTGAATATCCAGGTTTCATCGCAAGTGATATCAAGAAAATCTGAGCAGATCTGTTAGTTAACGGACGAGCTTTTTGTCAGGGTTTCTTCATGTTCAATTCGTCATGTAAAATTTTTCTGACAGTTTATTTATCGGCGTTTACAGTCTCAACAATCATCCGAATGCTCATACGACGATCTCCGCGCACAATTTCATTTATTTTGCTCACTGTTTGCGGAGTTGAAACAGAGACAGGCCGACCTGGACATTGGTCATCTTCGGCGCTGTCTCGGCCTTCAGAAAACCGTTTATACCATTCGAAAACACGCGCACGAGATAGAGAATTCTCACCATAGGCCTCTTTCAACAAATTATATCGCTGTCGGAGTTTTTTTTTTAAATTTAAGGAGGAATTTCACATTAATCCATTGCTCATGTTTTTCGTCACACATTATTATCGGCACGAGAAGAAAACACGTTCTTTTCTAACCTATACAGAAAAAATACTACTATAGCGATAAAAACGTGTTTTCATACTGGAAGAGTAGACACTTCCAGCTTCCAGCTATCCAATGCTGCATTCGTTTCACACTCTTCCCCTCTAGGACGCCTTCGGCGCGCGCAGTCTCGTTATTTAATAGCCAGACCTCGTATTATATTTGCCGTTATTCCTATGCCTCGATTTTTATAATTACACTCCGAATGTTTTTATCTTGGGTCACCAACACCCTATTCAGAGATATGTCCTATCTAACAGTTTGGTAAACCCAACAAAAGGTTTTCTATGTATTGAATGTAAGGTCTTTTCTCTCCTTGTAAGGTATTGAATGATTATTATTTCTGCAATGAACGTATCCTAACCTATGCTCTCTAATTTTGGCATCAATTGGTGCCACAACTTTACTTTCCCTTATATTCATTCATAATTTTATCATTTTTTGTCCTTTTGCTTATTTCTGTAAGTATTCTTATTTTCTTCATATGCATGGGATGTTTTTTTCCAATCTAATTGCACAACATTCAATGCTGTAGATCATAGCTAATATTGTGGCAGTTTTATAAAATATTATATAGGCAGGTTAAACAAGATTCGACGTAGTGTCAACCCAAAATACATATCAGGCTACTCAAAAACCAACGCAGAGAACAGAGTGTAAAACATATATACATAACAATTTGAATACCGTTATTCAAACTGATTTAATAGACCAGGAGCTTGAAAAATTGCATAGAGTTTCACAAGACATACAAGAAAAATTCCTCAAACCACCAAAAAATAGGAAAAACTTGTGGATGACAAATGCGATTCTAGATATGATGGAAGAGAGGCGAGAGCTCAAAGATCAGGACAAGACATTATATAAAAGAATAGACAAAGAGATCAAAAAGCAATCAGAATGACTAAGGACACACAGCTGAGAGAAGAATGTACGGAAATACAGCTAGTACAATAGAAACACGATTCATTCAATATGCACAAAAAAGTTAAAGAAGCTGCAGGCTTATACAAGCCTAGAAGAGTTCGATGCTTAGCAGACAACAAAAATAATCCACTACTAAGTGTGGAAGAGAGACTAGACACTTGGAAGAAATATGTGGAAGTAACATTTGCAGATGAAAGGCAGATTGTCATTGAAGACCTAGAATGCCAAATAGGTCCCCCGATTACCATTAAAGAAGTCACGGCAGCTATTAGAAAAACTAAAGATGGTAAAGCTGTAGAAATTCTAACATGGATAGCTTAAGTCCTTTATTTTGAATATGAAGAAATAAAAATTCGTCATTAAAAGAATGATTATGCTCTAGAACATGAAGTGCGTATGTAGAATCTGTTTTTCTATTATTGCAAGCCCTTTTATGTTGTGCTATTCGTTTATTAAAATTTATACCAGTTTGACCGATGTAAGGTTTTGAAAAGTCGCCACATTTAAGTTTGTATACACCACTGTGTAAGTGCTTTTTATTTTGGCTCTTGTTGTTTTTAACATATTTGCATAAGTTGTTATTTGTTCTGAAAGCTGGTGTTATTACTTTCTTTTTTATGTGTTTGGCTAATAGATCACCTGAGAAAGGCAATCAGCCGAAACAGCTGTAGTGTTAAGATTTTATAATAAATGTTGTGGAAGTTTTGAAAACAAAGTTTTCAGTGTTTTATTGTTACATAAAGTTAGAATAGCTATGCTGATCGCCGATATCCGCAACGGATAGACAACGTAAGAAGAGAAGACTTTTAATAACATAGTTACATAACACCAAACGTACAAATATCGTAAATCCAAAAAAATAAAAGAACAAAACTATACAATAACAATAAATAAGATTTACTATTAAAGGTACTAATAAAGTACCTTTATTTTGTATACCAGTATTTAACGCTATTAAGGCGTAATTCAAAGGAGTTTCTATGTCGTTTTGTAACTGTTGACAAAACATAGATCCACTGATACACACCAGAGACCAAGAAATAGTCGAAACAGTGGACGGCACCCGGCGACCGTGCTCCGAAGAAGGCGAAGACTGTCCTATCGGTCAGAAAGGTGATGGCCACCATTTTCGGGAATTCACAAGACATCAACTACCTGAAAAAGTGCAAATCGGTCACATGTCTCTTCTACGCCGATTATTGGTCCGATTAGATGTCGAATTGCAGAAAATACGACCCCATTTGGCAAAGAAAAAAGTGCTCTGCCACTATGACATCGCACCAACTCATACTTCCGTCCGTATTCTCCAAATTAAAGTCAATTGAGGAGGTCATCGCCACCACAGAAACTTACTTTGTAGACCTCAAGAAAACGTATTTTTCAGATGGGTTAGAGAAGTTGGAGAACCGCTCGGTCAAAAGGAGACTACGTTAAAAAATAAATCGCTACTTTACCAAAATTTTCGTTTTTCTTTTGTAGACTAAGTAGTTATCGGACCGCCCTAGTATATACACGCATATTTTGTCAGCATATATTGTATTGCATATATTCAGCTCATTAACAATTTTGTATGCAAACCGCAAGACAAAACATTTTACTGTTTATATATACATTTACATTGCAATTCGACCCAAGCTTTCTTTATTTGTCTTCTTAACTGTGTAGAAGGTCCGAATTCAATTTAAAAGTACACATAAATAGAAACACAGATCAAATGTATTAAAGAGTCAATAAATCACATCACTCGTAAAACAATGTAACTCTTAAGAATGCATTTAATCCGAGCTGGTATTAACATCAATAACGCTACATGTTATTTCACCGACATTTACCAAATACCTAATTTTTTAAAAGTTTAGTTTCTCAAAAACCATCGTAAAACAATGTAACTCTTAAGAATGCATTTAATCCGAGCTGGTATTTAGTTTTAGCAAAAACCATCAATAACAGGAAGAAAACATTGTCGCAGATTTGCACGTACTGTATTTTTTATAGCTATGACCTGACGAGTGGTCAATCCAGTTCAGTAAGAATCAGGAAATAGATGATTGCGAAGTGAAGAAACTACATCTTTTTAGTCTTCGAAGAACTTCGAGAAATAAATCAAATACTTAACAGTTAAAATTCTTGAAGACTAGCCAATGCCGATATATTACTTATGTTATTAGTATGGTAGTCGTAAATATCTACTGGCTGCAAGAACTAATCATTGATAAAAACATTTAATAACCGATATCCTCAATTACTCATCCTGTTAGTTATACACATCATCAACTTCTAGTGATATTTTATGAAATTTTGAATAACATGAATATTTATTTTAAAAAGCAAGTTTATACACTGCTGAACACAAAATACAGACACCTCATCTTTGTATATTAAAAAAAAAAACTTAATTTCTTTAAATATTAAAATAATATTGAGTACCTCAATGTTCATTTTTGACCAATTCTCTGTAATGACCGTTTTTCGGGTAAATGAGTAGCTCTTATCACTTCTAACGAGATAATTTACTTTACCAAAAGGATTGAGCTCTGATGGGATCATTTCCGAGTTATCGAGCTCTAGTTGACATCTGGACGTTGTGAGCAAGACGGTTTTGTGCAGACCAAGCTATTTTCTCTAGGAGACACTTCGAAATGCTCGGACAGTTGGACACCTTCTACTCTTCATTCTCTTGCTCAAAATGCATAAAAACTCTTATGTACCAGCGTTTGTTTTTTCTCCTTAGAGGATACAGGGCCAACAACTGGTCCATCAGGTCTACTACTCCCATGTTTTTGTTATAAAACTGAACTACTGAACAGAAAATGGTCTGTTGACTTCTGTAGTAGTCTTAGTATATTTATTTTACACCAGCGTTTTGTTTTATTCTGAGGTTTTATTCGAGCACAATTAGAAACAATGTAAATAGTCTTGCTGTCTAGCCATTTAGAAACAATTATATTGCCACCTTTAGTACTTGCGATGGATGAAGTTCCCCTACCCTCTTGCTTCATTTGTTTATCTGTTTTCATAACAGAATTACAATTTTTTAGTCGATTTAATCGGACAGTTCCTGTCGCCCATTTCTCTTTTATGCAGTTCTTCGATAAAAGAATAAATTCTTTTTGGAAATTCGAAAAAATTTTTGGGCATTTTAGCCAAAGGGATAAATAAAAGGATGTTTCAAAAATGCCTTTCGTGGTGTGTATAAATAGATAGATATATTGTAAAGTGTTTTTTGTAACCAATAGACTGCATATTTACAATAGATTATAAAATTAATTTAAAACGTCATAAATATTATTCAATTAAGATAAGATTGCGATAATAACTCATTAAGTTATTAAATTGAGGAGCTTTGGCCTTTGAATAAATCAATTTGAAAACAATAATTAATGTTCAGCCATTTGACTTGATCAACAGATGTGAAAAACAATCTTGTGAAATGCCACATAAAGAGCAGGAAAGTGCAATACCCTGCGAGCGTTTGCTAATCTTGTAATCTTATCGACTTTAAGAACTTATTATGGTTCAATAAAAATAATTAGCCGTTCAGTGTTTGTGTGTGTACAAAGTAATGCGTAGTAATTAAATTAGGTATAGGGTGTCCCAAATGAAACAATTGGATTAAATGCTACTTACAGGGCTTATTTACAGCCCAGCGTTATTAGAGAGTTTGTAGCGTTTATCACATCTCTAACTTCGTCTTGTGAGCTTGTAACAATATTATTTGCTTACGAGGGGACTGAAAAGGGGGACTGAACAATTACTGGGCTTAGAAATAGGGTAAGCAAAAAATTTAAAAGTTTGCGAACGGCTATTCACGTTCGCCAGTCAAAGAGGATGAGGAAATAGAAGAATTCTACAAACAACTTGAATAAATTCTGGAATCGACCAAAAAAGAAGAGGTCATCGTAATCATGGGCGACTTCAACGCTAAAGTTGGTAAGGTGAAAACTGATGGATGCACTGGTAAATTTGAACTTGGACAACGAAATGCCCGAGGTGAACGTCTCATACAATTTTGGGAACACGGGAAGCTTTGTTTGGTCTGAGTGTGTTAATGCAAAGATGTTTGGATGTAAACCAAGACCTCTACTTAGGTTTCATAGATTTTGAGAAGGCCTTCGATAAAGTCAGACACCAAAAGCTGTATGAAATCCTAAGAATCAAAAACATCGACAGTCGCGACATTAACATCATATATAGGTTGTACTGGGGACAAATAGCAAAAATCAAAGTTGATAATGAGTTAACCGAAGAAATTGAGATTCGTCGAGGTGTGCGTCAGGGTTGTGAACTTTCTCCACTATTATTCAATATATATAGCAAAACAATATGTCAGGAAGCGCTCCTAGAGCAAAACATTGGTATGAACATTAACGGAGAGTTAATTAACAATATACGATACGCTAATGACACGCTAATAGTGACAGATAACCTAGCAAATTTACAGTTTTTGATGGAAAACATAAACACTCATACCAATAAGTATGGTCTAAAACTGAACATCAAACAGACTAAATTCATGATTGTAACAAAGAAGCTATACACCAATGTGAATTTAACCATAAATAATCAGCCAGTTGAAAGAGTTACGTCCTACAAATATTTAGGGGTTTGCTTCACTGATACTAATGACCAGACAAGAGAAATCAAGAGGCGAATAGACATAGCGAGACAATCGTTTGTCAAAATGAAAAAGTTCCTATGCAGCCGGGACATAAATATAAACTTAAGAACGAGAATGTTAAGGTGCTATGTTTTCTCCGTTCTGCTGTACGGCATGGAAGCCTGGACACTGAAAACGATAAACATCAAAAACATTGAGGCATTCGAGATGTGGTGTTACAGGATAATGTGGAAAATACCATGGACAGAAAGAGTAACAAATCAAGATGTTCTGCTGAGGATGGGGAAGGAATGCGAAGTCATAAAAACCATACAAACGAAAAAACTGGAATATCTGGGCCACATAATGAGAGGAGAAACTAACTCTCTGCTTAGACTCATAATCCAAGGAAAAATCTCGGGAAAGAGAAATGTGGG
Source organism: Diabrotica undecimpunctata (assembly GCF_040954645.1). Taxonomy (NCBI): domain Eukaryota; kingdom Metazoa; phylum Arthropoda; class Insecta; order Coleoptera; family Chrysomelidae; genus Diabrotica; species Diabrotica undecimpunctata. The sequence continues at coordinate 111,316,816 of NC_092811.1, read as the reverse complement.
ACGTAGGAGGATTTCCTGGTCGCGAAATTTAAGGGAGTGGTATGGGTGCAGTTCAATACAGTTGTTCAGAGCTGCAGCGAACAAAGTAAAGATTGCTGTGATGGTAGCCAATCTCCGATAGGAGACGGTACTGCAAGAAGAAGATTCACGTTTTGGTTGGAGAGCAAGGTCGTAGATAAGAATTCCTTTTTTAAGGGGACTGGGAGAAATAACTACAAACAAGAAATCCAGAAATACTTAACAGACATGTCCTGGGCAAATACTATACAAGAAGATTTCTGTACACCCTTGAGCTTTCATCAAGTCTTTCAAAGACTTACATCAAGTCCTTGTAGACACATCGTCTCAGGACCAGCAACTTCATGTGGAGTCATACGTTGCCATGTTACCAAATCCACTGGCAACTTTAACATCATAATATTTAATACCATTATAATGTAAACTAAATTTAAACAAACAATTTTTAACGGGTTTTGACCCACATATTTAGTGGCTCAATACATTTATACCTAGACACTGATGGAATATGGATTCCGAAAACGTTTTGTGATATAGTCCGATTGTGTTTTTAAATTATATACCTTTTATAAAGGATTTTTAATTTTTTTTAAAGGAAGAACGTCGTCGTTCGTTTAAACATTTGGAACTATGCCAGTTGATTACTCAAACTTACAACATTTACAGTTGAATCATTTTATTGTTCAAAATATTTCAAATATAGTAGAATTTCTGCGAGTTATGTCGGTATATTATTCAATGTTTAGATAGCCTATTTGAATTATTCTGATAAAAATCTCTGTTGCAGTATTTTTAAGAAGTTAAGCAATTTAAAAAATTATCATGGATGCAAATACCGTACCATGGAGAGGAAAACTTATTGCTAATATGGTCTCAATACCAAAAACTAATGAATCGAAACTTAGCATGACTGAAAATAAAATATTGACTAAATTAGATAATTCAAAAAATATTGTAAGTAGCAAAGAAATTTGACGTTTTTACTATTAAGAATCATGGTCATGTAGTAAGAATGGAGACAGAAAGATTGCCGAAAAGAGCCCTAGGTAGTAAAATGCAGGGCGCAAGACCAAAAGGAAGGCCACGGAAAAGATGGGAGGATAAAGTGGCAGCGGACGCGCAAAATTTGCTAGACCTGAGAACCTGGAGAAGATCGGCGCAGGACCGACAAGGTTGGAGGCATAGTTTGAAGGAGGCCAAGGCCCGATTTGGGCTGTAGCGCCATTCGAGAGAGAGGGAGAGAGACACGGTGAGAACGATACAGAATATTGTTCTCACCAAAAAAAAATGAAGATTATGAAAACACCTATGACTAGCATTCTCTGATGACATAGTACTGATAGCCGGAAATAAACAAGAAAAAAAAAAGAAATACTAAAAAGACTAGAAGTGAAAGCCAGAAAGAAAGGGATATAAATAAACGAAGAAAAGGGCAAATATAGGTACGGAATGGTCAGAACGTCCAGAACGAGAATACATACAAGGACAATACCTGACAATAATAACAGAAGGAAGAATATATCAATTCCAAGAAATAGAAAAATTCCACTACCTTGGAGCAACATACACCGGGAGACCAAATACGAAGGAAAAAATCCAACGAGAATTATGGCTGGTAATCATTGTATCTAAACAATCTAAACAAGTTATTAAGAAGTAAAAATACCTAGAAGGGCTAAGATAAGAATATATAAGACAGTGAGATATGGACGATGAACAAATCCGAACAAGTCATACTACAAGTGTGGGAAAGAGAAGTCCACTGGAAAATGTTTGGAGGAGAGCTATGAAATGGAATGTGGATAAAAAGACCAAACTACCAAAAGGCCAAACTAGAGAACATGTATGGAGAACCAAATATCGTAGGGATCATATCACTACGAAGACTGAGATAGTTAGAACATCTTCAAAGGATGCCAAACACGAGACTACCCAAAAGAATACTAACGGGAGGAACAGGAGGAAGGAAGAAGAAAAGTAGGCCGAAAACCAGGTGAAAGACGGATTTTAAAAACGACAGAAGAACTTAAAATCCCAAAATGGAAAAGTAAAGCAGTAAACAAGAAAGAATTGAAAAAGTAGTAAACCTAGTAATGGATCTTACTCTCATCTGTTTAAAACATATAATGTTATTATTAAATATGTTTTGGTAACTTACTGTTTTTCTAAGTGTGGCGACTTTTGTGTTCTGTCATTGATTGGGTTAGCTGTATGTTTTTGAAATCAATTTTATTAGGAACGCCATTTTCAAGCCTGAGACCTCTTTTATATTGTAGATCACAACCAATTTAAACTAACAACTTTATCAGATGAACAACAAGGATTCAGAACCGGAAGATCCGGCGTAGACGCTGTATTTGTACACAGAAAAATCACAGAAAAGGCCATCGAGTACAATAAACCATCATATCTATGTTCTATAGACCTGACAAAGGCTTTCGATCACATCCAAGTCTAAGACGTCTTACACATACTGTATACAAGAAACATACCAATCAATATTATACAAACCATCGAAAACATCTACTTCCATAATCGAATAAAGGTAAAGATAAATGGAAAACTAACACAGTGTATACCAGTACAAAGCGGAGTCAGACATGGTGACTCGTTAAGCCCAATTCTCTTTAATAGAATAATGGACGACGGTCACAGAATGGGGAACAAAGACATCCAAATATTATGTTATGCAGACGACGCCGCATTAATCGCCGAGACAGAAGACGAGCTCCAAAGATTAACACACATCTTCAATACAACAGCCAAGAAATACAATATGATAATATCAGCAGAAAAAAACAAATGTATGACATCTAAATACTCACTACGATGTAAAATCGAAATTGATGGAAAAATAATAAAGCAGGAAGCAAGGTTTAGATATCTGGGAATAGATATAACTAGTTACGGAGATCTTAAAGAAGAAGTACGACAACAAAGCTTAAAAGCAAGTAAAGCGGCGGGATCTCTTAATGACACAATCTGGAAGAACAAACACCTAAGACAAGACACAAAAAGAAGAATCTATAAAGCAACAATTAGACCTATATTAACATACACGGCGGAGACAAGACCTGACACATCTAAAACGAGACGTCTACTAGAAACAACAGAGATAAAAATACTCCGACGAATATCAGGGGAGAGTCTGTTGGATAGGGAGAGAAGCGAAAACATAAGAAGAACATGCAATATAGAAGACATAAATGGATGGGTGACAAAATGGAAACACTAGTGGAACGCACACATTAGTAGAATGGCAGAGGATATGATATTACGAATAGCACGAGATAAGTCACCAAATAGTCGAAGAAGTATTGGCAGACCAAGAAAAAGATGGTGCGATAATTTAAACAATTTAGGAGGCTAATATTGAAGAAGAAACAGGCATTAAAGCCTACATAAAAGAAGGAAGAAGACAGCAATTTAAATGTCGACACGCAAGCTCTCAGTTTTAAATCAGAATATTCAGAAGACTTCAGTCAGAAGACCGGAATTACCAAAATCTTAGTATTTCGTTAGCAGAGTAAACACTCTGTATATAAATGGTTTAGATATTATTTTTAAATGTCTATTTTAATCGATATTTTTCCATCCATATTTATGAAACAGTAAAACTACCGATGCAACATAGATACATTTATGAACTTTTATGCTTCCTTGGTATATGGGTCACTTCGATTGACGAGCTACTGTTAGTACTTAGGTCACCATTCTAGAACGAATGCACTGCAATTGTTTCACCGAAGGCATGCCGTATCACGTAAAAGTATCATATTCTGTGAATGATACAATAATCATAAAGTTTCACTGCACGTTATATTATTTTATGCTGATTAATATCTACCTGGTTGTTGCATAATTGCTAAATTGTAATCACTCGGTTTTCAATTGTAAATAATATGTGTTGCTTCGATATTAAAAATGCGATTATAGTAAAATAATCAGTATAAAATATGATAGACGGAGAAATAAACCAAATTTAGGAATGAAGACGTTGGAAAATGTTTCCAAATGGCCCGCTTGATAGAGTGCCACTTAATTAATTATGTAATTACGAAATAGGGAAGATAATTATACAGTCGACTCGAGTTAATTCAAACTTGCGATAATTCGAACCTCTCTATAATTCAAAGTTATCACGAGTTTCCTACAAAATTTCTTTATATTTCGAACTAAATCAATACAATTTTATGCACTTTTAATGCTAACGAAAAAATGATTGCTTGTTTGATAGTTTGTTTTTTAACTCAACTTATGCTTTCTTATGACCGAAATCTCCCAAAACGATGTGAAAGAAGGAATAAACAAATTAAAAAACAGAAAGTCACCAGGAGAAGATCAAATACCAAATGAACTCTTAAAATATGGAGGTGATCACGAACCCACGAACAGAATACCAGATGAATGGAGGACAGCGATCATGGTGATGTTCTTCAAAAAAGGAGATAAGAAAGACCCCAATAATTATCGAGCAATAAATCTATTAAATACAACACTCAAACGAACGAATATCTCTGCAAGAGGAACAGCAAGGATTTCGGACAGGAAGATCATGCACGAATGCAGTTTTTGTAATAAGACAAATAAAAGAGAAGTCGCTGGAATACAACAAACCAGCATATATGTGTCTGATAGATTTGAAGAAAGCGTTTGATAGAGTGAGAATTCGGGACGCGATACATTTATTATATGAAAAGGGAATATCACTAAATATAGTAAAAACCATTGAGAATATATATAAAGATAACATAGCTATGGTAAGATGTAAAGGAAAACTATCGCAACCTATCAAATATGAAACTGGCATTAGACAAGGAGATTCGCCGAGCCCATTAATATTTAATCTGATAATGGATGGAATCATAAAGAAAGTTAAAAAAGAAGAGGATATAGAATGGGAGAAGAGGAAATAAGGATAATATGCTACGCCGACGACGCCATAATAACAGCCGAAAATGAAGATGACCTACAAAGATTAATTAAAGAATTCGAAGATACGGCGCTCATATACAACATGGAGATCTCAACAGAGAAAACTAACATAAAAATGTCGTAAATAACAAAATAATAGAACAAGTGATGGAAACTGAATACTTGGGAATAAAACTGTCAAGCTAGGGAAAAGTGGAAGAAGAAGTATAAAAACAAGTGAACATGGCAAACAGAGCAGCAGGATGTCTCAACAACACAATCTGGAGAAACAAATACCTCACAACGGAAACGAAAACCAGGATATATAAATCAACAATAAGACCGATAATGACGTACACAGCGGAAACAAGAGCAGATACGGCGAAAACACAAAGACTACTGGAAACAACAGACATGAAAATCTTACGAAAAATAACAAACCAAACTCTAAGAGACAGAGTAAGAAGTGAGGAAATACGAGCGAGATGTAGTATAGAGGAAATAAACGCGCGGACCATAAGAAGAAAAATAGAATGGAATCAACACATCGAAAGAATGACAGAAAATAGAATAGTACGAATAGCAAGAGACAAATCGCCAAATGGAAGAAGATCATTGGGACGACCGAGGAAAAGATGGTCAGACGTCAATTGAGGCTAAAAACCGAAGTAAAACAGGCATTTTGCCTATTTATAAAGTAGGAAGAAGAAGAAGAAGAACTTATGCTTTGTACAAATTGACGTTATATTTTTGTAAAAATGCTATATCCGCAAATAAATAAATAAATTAATAATAATACGTCTTTTAAAAAACCACAAAACCAAACACTTTACTATATCCCTTTCCACTTCCTGATCGATACATTTCCAAAATACAATTTTTAAGAGCTCACTTCCTTCCTGCATGCCAAAAAGTTGATATCTACTAGAGGGTAGGTATTTATAATTAGTAGTTTATTTATACAAGAGATATAAAAACCACAGCCACAGCAGCGAAACAGACTTAAAACAGAAATATATTTTAATGTTATTATTACACCTGTCTTGACGAATCTGTATTTTTAAATCTTAAAAGCTCGTGGTATTTTTCTCATTTCAATTATTAAAGTTGCGCAACTGACAGAAGCTGACTGTCTTACTTAATGTACCTAAATTGTTTTCTATTTGTTTTAAACGATGCAGGGGCGGATGGGCCCACCGGGATACCGGGAATTTTCCCGGTGGGCCGTCGTTTGTGGGCTGCCACGCGCGGACCTAAACCCTTAATTTTTCAACTGCATGAATTCTGGCATAGTCTTTACAGAAGATATGGTTAGAGCCGAATTATTAGCATTAGTAAAGGCCAATAAACCATTATTCTTTATTTTATTTTCTTCATTATTATGTACATAACATATTTTTATAAATTAATCGTTTATTTCAATTTTTGTCTGTAGAAAAACTTTTTATTTTATTTTTCTGGTACGCCAATGGTTTAAATCACAAAGTATGTAGGTGGTATTTATTATAGGGTTTGTTCCAGCCGACGAACCGTCAGAAACTCTCAGCGAAAGTCGATCAGCACGAGTAAAGAGGATAATACTGATGACTGTATTATTGTTCTCTCACTGACCAACTGTTTGCCACGAATTCTGACTGTTTCACTGAAGTTATTCCGGTTCCAAAAGACACGAATTATTATGTGACGTGCGCTTTTACTTCGGGATTAGTTGAATAGTGGCGTAGAAGGATAATAATAAACATTTACCTACTTCTAAATTAACCAATAACGTTATATATTACTTAAGCCGATTTATTAGAGTGGAAGTTTAAGGTAGGAAATAATTATTTAAAATAATTTTTACTATACAGGGTGTTTCAACACTATACACCGTGTCCAGAAAGTCGCGGATAAACAGTACAAGGTGTTATTCTGTACTAAAAGTTCGTATTTTTTTTAAATAAACACATTAATAAATTAGGCAGGTGCAAGCTTTCTGTTTAAATCATTCGATTAAAATAAATTCTCGTACATCCTGTTTCATCTTCTTTCCCAAACAAAAAATTTACTTACTTTTAGTGTTTTGTAGTATTGTTAAGTTCTGTAAAAAACTATAAAATTTTGTAAAAATCTATTGCTTTCAAGTGTTTTTTTACGTCTAATTCGCAAACAAATCGTTTTTGGGCGTTTGTTTATAAAGCAAGAATGTTGGTTGTGATGTCTCCTACCACGTTTAAAGGTTTGTAGGTATAGTTATGAAATACTCTGTATAAACATGCTCAAAAAGCGCCTATTCTAGCTGTTCAATAATTATGAAATTTGTTACGTTAGGACGAAAACTGCTTGTATGATAGCCGTCAGAACCAATATACTAAGTGAATAAAAAATCAAATACCAATGCCACCAAAACGAAAAGGAGGACAAGAAAAAAAACTAGAAAGGGAGAAGAAAAAAAGATGTGAAATAGCAAAAAAATGTCACTCTTTGGATAATTTGCTCAACAGTTATTCTGTTCCTTCAACTTCAGGGGTAGAAAGTGATATTAACACGGAAAAACAAGAGCAAGAGCAAAAATCCGAAGAAAATTTACCGGTTTCAGAAACTAAATTTGAAACTGAGTTAAAGCTGTCAGAGGACTCGGACGACGACATAGAGACAAGTGATGAAAGCGATAGTGAAGCTAATGTAAAAAAGGCACTTAAAGACGAAGAGGCGCTACTAAAGCTGGGACAGCCGGAAGAGACAGAATCTGGCAATTTCTTCGACCGTCCGGATCCCAATAAATTACAGCTATTTTTTGAATTCCATCCAAAGGTACCTGTCGCCCAAAAAGATATACCTTTCAATGTGGAAAAAGCGTTTACACGTAATAATAAAACAAAAAGGAAATGGTTGAGCTATAGTGAAGAAAGAAAGGCACTTTTCTGCACAATTTGTCTTGCTTATTCAGTTGAGAGTAATAAAGATCAAAGTTCTGCTTTTGCAAGGGGTATGTCTGATTGGAAACATGTATATCAGCGAATAAATGAGCATGAAAGTTCAATCAGTCATGGAAAAAACTGCGAAACATATTTCATGTATATTAAAAATCAAACAATTGAAAAAATACTTTTTGGAAACGTTGTTGAAATGAGAAATAAAAAAGTTGCAAGCAATCGGCACGTTTTGGATGTTATTATTGATGTTATAAAACTAATTGGCAAACGAGGACTTTCTTATCGGGGCACAGCAAATGAAGCTGCATACAATCTAGAAAATGAAAACCTAGATCATGGTAATTTTTTGGAAATAATCTTACTTTTATCGAAATTTGATGTTATTTTGAAGAAACATTTGGACGCCATTGTTAAAAAAAGCAAAAGTTATCACAATAGAAAAATCAAACGTCGAGCTGGAAATTTCTACACATTTTTGTCAAAAACTACTGTAAATTCAATCATTGTCATAATCACAGAAATTATTCAAAAGAAGATTTCTTCAGAGATACAGACTGCCACTATGTTCTCTATAGAAATAGACAGCACTCAAGATATTTCAGTAACAGACCAATGTTCAGTTGTAACAAGGTATGTTAAATTGTAAGTATAATAAAATCTTCACCTTTGCTTATTTTATTTTATTTCAGGTATGTTTACAACGGAACAATTCACGAACGCCTTCTTGCAGTTGTTCCTTGTCACAATTCAACAGGGAAGGGATTTCATACCATGATTCATGACATACTGGTAAAAAATGGTTTGGATGAAAAAAATTGTATTGCTGACTCTACTGATGGGGCAGCTAATATGCAAGGGAGATATTCGGGATTCTCCAGTTTCATGGTCCAGGAAAATTCAAATCATGTTCATGTTTGGTGTTATGCGCATATTTTAAATCTTGTTCTGACAGACATTTTTAAATCCCACATTAAGGCCGCATCATTTTTTTCATTACTGAATTGTATAGCAGCATTTTTTAAAGAATCTCATCAACGCATGGGTTACTGGTTGGACATTGGCAACAATGCTAGATCACAGAAACTTCAGTTGATAGGAGAAACTCGTTGGTGGTCAAAGGAAGCAGCGCTCAGTAAAATTTTTGGTAATTTTAATGAACCTAATAAAGCACTGTACGTTGATTTAATTGACATTCTTAATACAATTGAAAATTCACAAAAAATTAAGCCAGATGCAAGAGCGACTGCTGCAAATTACAAAGCACAATTACTGAAATACGAAAATATTTTAATTGGGCACATATTCTTAAAACTGTTCTCTATAACAGGCCCTTTATCAAGATATATTCAGACAACAGGGTTAGATTTATTAAAATGTAACTTTATGGTTAATGATTCTATACTGAGTTTAAAAAAAATGCAACGAAATTTTCCAGACATTGAAGCATCTGCAGATAAATTTGTAGGGTGGGCTAAACTCTCTTTTGAAAGGAGAGACTTCGAATTTTTTATTGAAGAACAATTGCCCGAGTTTCGATCAAAAAAGAAAAAGAAATTCTTTGATGAGAAAACTTCTGATGAAATCCCAGTAAGCCCAAAAGAAAATTTTAGAATTGTTTTTTTTAACGTTATTGCGGATACTGCAGTAGAATCAATCAGTAGAAGATTTGCAAACAACGCTGAATTATGTAGGGATCTGAGCATTTTAGATCCAAATAATTTTGAAGAAATCGTCAAAGGTGAGCTACCTAAGAATTCTCTAAAAATATTGTCAGAAAAATTAATACAGTTTGATTCTTCTGCAACTCCTGCAAAGTTGAAAGAAGAGTTAGCAAGCTTTGCAAGCAACTGGAAACATATTAAATTAACAATTGAAGATTCATATGAAGTAAATTATGCTAGACTTGATGTGGGGTTAGACGACTCTTCTTCTGCACAGTCAGATGTAGACGAAGATGACTGTATAACAAAACAGAGTACAAAATCAAGGGTGTGCATCGAATCTAACAAATGTCAGAACTGTGTCATTTGTTGCTACGGTTCAATTTTAAAATATAATTTGTTTAAGGGGGCTTATTCCACGCTGGTATTGGCTTATCAATATATACTTTCATTGCCCATCTCGCAAGTGGCATGTGAACGATCGTTTTCAACTTTAAAATTTATCAAAAATAGATTAAGAAACTCCTTGTCTGATAATAGACTCGAGTCGTTCATGCTGATGAATATTGAAAATGATATACTGAGCGATATCAACAATGATGAAATTATTAATCGTTTGGGTCAAACAACCAAATTAATGAAGGACGCTTTAATGTATTAATATAATAAATAATAGGTTACCATTTAGTGATAGCTATATATGTAAAACGATATTTCATTCACCTATAGCTTATAACACATTAATTTGTTATTTATATATCTTAAATATCTTAATATAGAATTTTCTAGAGCAAACTTTGTATTTTATATTCCAAGTTTCAAGTTTCTATAGTTTAAAAAAATCAAAAAAACTCCCATGTGTATATATTATATATATATATATATATATATATATATATATATATATATATATATATATATATATATATATATATATATATATATATATATATTTAAATTTTGGGCCGCCGTCGTTTATTCTCCCGGTAGAATTTTACTTGCCCATCCGCCCCTGAAACGATGTACTGTTTCTGACAGCAAAAACAAACAGAGCTTACAAAATTTGATTCAATTTGTTTTCTCAATAGTCGTCCGCAGACGTAATTTGATTGGCTATTTGTTTATTCCGACTGATTGTGTTTTATTATTAATCTTAGATAATAATACATAATCGGTTTTCATGTTATACATGCAATCAAAAAAAGTATGAATTATTATAAGCACGTTTTTGGCATTTAAAAAAAATGTTTGTAAAAGTTGAATTTATTAAGCAGTGATAACAATATTTACTAGTCTCTTTGATGAATAAATTGTAGAATACACCACTACTAGAAAGTTCGAATCAATATGAAAGCTCCAATAGTTTGTCACTTCAATTCTACTCACTATTGTCATATTTAGTGGAAAATGTTTAAGCATTAGTCGCTATTGTTCTTCTTCTTTCTATGCAGACATGACTCTGTCTGTTTGTCAATTTGCCTCCAGTAAGTTGTCGTTACATAGTTTACGTTGTCTTCCTACTGTTTTTTCATCTCTGCTGTTTCGAACATCCTATTTGTCCTCTCTGTCGGGTTGTGTTTCTGCCGCGTATGTCATTATTGATCTGATGACTCTTTTGTAAATTCTTCCTTTCATTTCTTTCCCGATATTTTTATTTTTTCATATTGTTTCATTCAGGCGGCTCTGTTTGCTCTATTCACTTGATCTTCCACTTCTGTTCTGATCTTTCCGTAGCGAGATAATATGATGCCTAGATATTTAAACTCCATCACTTGTTCTATTATCTGACCTTCCAGCTCCAATTTACATCTTAGTAAATTTGTTGTTATAATTATGCATTTTGTCTTGTTTGGGGAAACTAACATGTTAAATTTTCTGGCGGTTACATTAGATTGGTGCAGCATACGTTGTAAATCATCTTCCAATTTTTCTCTGCTTCCTGCTGTTCCAATTTATACTCTGTGGCTGAGATTATTTTCGACTTCAACTTGGTGTTATTATTTCGACCTGTAAGAAACGTCATGTAAGAAATATCTTTTTCAAGAAAAGACACCGAGGATAACAATTCTACAAGTCCATACCCAGAAAATACAAACATCATTAATCGAAGACTACAACCTCTCACGGAAAAAATCATCGGGGAATATCAAGCAGGGTTTAGGCAAAATAGATCTACCATTGACTAACTATTTACGGTTAAACAAATACTAGCCAAAGCATGGGAATATGACATGGACGTTTACAATCTCTTTGTAGATTTTAAACAAGCCTATGATTCAATGGATAGAACAATTCTACCTAATATATTGGAAGAATTTGGCATACCATCAAAATTAATACGACTAGTGCAAATGACAATGACAGAAACAGAAGCACAGGTATGTATTCAGGGACAGATCACTGATGCGTTTACGATAATGCAAGGACTGAAACAAGGCGACGGACTAGCTCCAACGCTCTTTAATCTTGTTCTTGAATATATAATTAGACGGTTGACGGTAAGCGGAAATAACATACTTACAAACAAGTCTACCCAATTAGCAGCATACGCAGATGATATAAACATAATGAGCAGAACAGTGAATGCAGCGGAAGAAACCTACGTTGAGTTGAAACAGAGTGTAGAAGCAGTAGGGCTAGCAATAAATACAAATAAAACAAAACTACTCATACAAACCAGATCAAATAGACCGGTGCAACAACACTTTATTGACGATATAGAACATGTAAATAGATTCACATACCTAGGAATGGATCTGGTCGCAAGCAATGAAGAAGAACCGGAAATAAATAGAAGGCTTATGCTGTCAAATAAAGCCTATTTCGCGATGGGCCACATATTCAAATCGCGAGACGTACACAGGAAAACAAAACTCCGGGTCTATAAAACAATAATCAGGCCCATAGTAAGTTATCGTTGTGAAACATGGGTGGTGACACAGAAATCTGCCAATGCATTAGATGTGTTTGAAAGAAAAATATTACGTAGGATCCTGGGCCCAATAAGTGAAAATAACAACTGGCGAATTAGGTATAATATAGAAATATACGAGCAGTATAGCGAACCAACTCTAGCACAACACACTAAACTGCAGAGATTACGGTGGGCAGGGCACGTGGTCCGCATGCATGAGAATAGAATCCCCAGAAAATTATTAAATGCAAGAATGCAGGGAAAAAGTCATGGAAAAGAACAGCGGTAAATCGAGATGATTGGAGAAGCCTGTTGAAGGAGGCCAAGGCCCGATTTGGGCTGTAGTGCCATTGGATGGATGGATACCCAGAAAATGGATTTGGTAGAGGAGCTCTTGACTGTTATATTCGAAGCCCTCTACAGAACGGCCGCTTATTTGATGGTAATTAGACCCTTACTTATTATCTCGAGACGACATGACGTCCAACTAGGTTTTCGAACTCACGCCCACCTGTATAGAAGGCACACAGATGATTCCACCGTTTGCTGGATTCAAAAAGACAGCGGGGAGAACCACCGGATGTTAGCGCACTCATGCTAACATGCCAACATCGAGGCCTTCTGCAGACCTGATGCCTTCAGTGTACAGAAGCCTTTGACGAGCCAGGATTCTTCGAAATTAAAAGTTCCAGATGTGAATGGAAGGCCCGGAGTAGGCCCAGTCACTGCCTCCCTACCGAGAAGTGGTCGGAACCACGTAGGCTTAGGCACACTGGCCTACGAAACCCCGTTGGATATGGCAGATGGGATCTGGACGACCTAGAAGAAGACAAACCCGCCGAAGGAGTTGGAACACCTACCGAGGTTGGACCAGCAGGAGCAAGAGATGCTGTTACCACCACCGACCTCCTCCTGTAAGTGATTTGTGCAGTGTTGTGGATTTTGATGTTCATTTTTATGAACATTTTAGTTTCTATTCTCATGCATTTTTATGTATTTTCACATGTATTTTATATTGCCATGCGGTATTCTGTCCTCTCCTGGTGATTTTATATTTTTTAGTTTTCTTAATGCTTCTTTTACCTCTTCCTCCTGAATATTTATTTCTTCGTTTGTCGTCAGCTCTGGTGTTGATGGTTCATTATCGTCACCTTTAGTAAATATGGATCGAAAGTAGTCTGCCCATGTTTCCTTATGAATGTATTTCGTTTTAATTAGTCCATCTCGTTTTTTTTGTCCTCCGATCATATTTCTTTTTGTGTTCCGTAGAAGTCGTGTTCCATCTGTTTTGAGAAGCTCTGCCAGTGTTGCCTTTTTATTTGTCTAACTAACGTATTCGTTTTTTCTGATTCGTTTATAGTGGCTGTTGTATTGTAAAAAGGCTTTCTTCTTTTCTTCACATTTTGTCTTCACTTCCTCTCCAAACCATGGGGTTTTCTTTTTTAATATGTTAGCATTTGTTACTTTCCATTGTCCAAGTGATTCTGTTGCTGCGTTAATTGTGTAATTTTTGAGATTTTCTCAACTTTCTTGTCCTTTTCTAATATTTCATTCCCAGCGATCTGTTTCGTTTGCCAATTGAAAATTGTCAAGGATTTGACTTAATAAGGCATGAACCAAGGTCCATTTATTATAGTTCTTAGTTAGTTTGAACTCCCCTGTTGTCTAGTCCCAAGTTCAGGATGAAAAAGGGAGAGGGTTAAGCGAGGGACTAACTATTCCTTCTTAAGAACAACAAAAAAATAACCAGTTATGAAAACGAAACTCATGTATCGAGTAAGTAGTGATTTTTTATGACGACAAAAGTGACAACGAATGACAATGAATATAGGAATCTGGAATATATTAAGCCTATATCGGCCTGGAGCCCTAACGCAGGTGGTCAAAAAACTTGAATCTAGAAACATGGACATAACTATCTCACAAGAGATTAGACGAACTGGAGAAGGCATACTGAAAGTTAACAAACCTGTAGTATTTTGTGAAGAGCACCAATTCGGTACTGGAAAAGGAGAAGCGTTCAAAATTTAGAGGAACTAACAAATAATCTCCCCAAACAGAAAGTGTATTTTACTGCAAAGATTGGAAAGGAAGCTGCATAGATCAACAATAGGTAATTATAGTCCCCAAGAAGTCAGTAATGATAATGGAACAAGGTTGATGTGCTTTGCGGCATAGCAAAACCTGTTAATAAAATCAATAATGTTCGAGCACAACCAAATTTACAAAAAACGTAGGTCTTCAACAGACGGTACCACAAGAAAACAAATCGATTATGTAGTAGATGTCACGAGGGGTTAGTTACTACCTAGATATAAGAAATCTAAGAAGTGCCGATTTAGATACAGATCATTATCTTTTAAAAAGTAGGTGGGAACAAAAATAACGTCCCAAAAAACTCACAGGAATACGCTAACAAGAGTATGGAATACTGAAATTCTGCAGAATAATGAGAGAGTGGAGAAATTTCAAAACGCTATACAAATAACGCTAACACTGACAGATGAGTATAACAAAATGGACTATGCCTGGGAAAATATAAAATCAACTTTGACAAGCGTATCAGGTAAAATACTAGGATATAAAAAGAAAACAGTAAAAAAATTGTTCGATGACGAATCATAGAAAAAAGAAACATGGCTAAAAGGCACATGCTTCAAAATTCGTGGGACAACTACAAAAAAGAGCAGTGGCAAAAACCTATAATGAAAAGGAAAAAGAAGGAGAACCAGGAACAAATAGTCAGAAATATAATAGAAAATCGGAAAAACAATAATGTAAGACCATTCTTTAAAGAAGTTTCAGCCATCAAGGCCGGCACCAAGCAAGAACAGGTAACTTCCTTTAAAAAGGGAGCGGAGAACTTATTGGCAGTGACAAGAAAAATCTGGAAAAAATACTTTTGTCAACTGTTGTGTCAACGATAAATCTAGCGGAAACACGTCAAACATGTATATATAGCTGAAATAGAAGACCAATACTTGAGATATGAAGAAGCAACCCAATGCGATCAAAAAACTTAAAAATAATAAGGCATTAGGTAGTGATAGTAAACTCGCGGAGTGTCTAGGAAAAGAATCACTGTACAGATCTATTTACAAGCTAATTCAAGGCATCTGGCAAAAAGAAACAATGCCAGATGAATGGAAAGAAGGAGTTGTACCAATTCACAAAAAAGGAAACAAAAAGCAATGTATTAACTACGGGGGAACACATACATAGTTCTTGCAAACTACCTTCTAAAAAGAACCAAAATATACACCGAAGAAATAACTGGGGATTATCAATGCGGAATCAGCCTGGGCCGCTCTCCTATTGGTCAGATATTCACTATTAAAGAGATAACAAAAAATTGTTGAGAGTTTGATTGTCGGTTTCATCAGAGAAGTCCATAGATTTTATACAGATATTTGATAAAGTATGCAGGATGAGACTATGGACAGCAATGCAAGAACTTGGCTTTTCAAAAAATGTAGTCAATTTGGTTGCTTTGGAAGCAACTTTCAATACACAAACTCTTTCTTCTTTATATCTCCACAGCCACTGATAAGCCTTGGTTTCTCAAGAAAGAAGAAGAATGGAAGAGGTACAACAAATAATATATGAAAGTGTTAATATGGATTTAAAATTAAACAGAATTATTCACAAGAGCGTACTCTTAACATACTACAACTTATATAGCAGAGCATACATATACGATACGACAATTGATAAAGGAACCAGAAAGATTAGCACCCTAATACTGCAGGAACTTGTTTAGAAAATCGTCATAAAAAATTAAAATATCCGATATAACTGCCAAAGTCTGTTGAAGTCGGTAACTTAACAACAAGAATTAAGACATATCGTTAACGTCTCTATTGAAATCATTTTATTGCCGTGTTAATAGCACTAAATGTGTCTTAGAACCTATCCAATAAAACTCAGCTTAAAACTCTAATTTACTTATACAAACCCGATTCGAATCTGTGATTTCTGTTAGTACGAGGGGCCCAAACAAAGCTTCTATTTGTAACCAATTGAATGCTACATGGTAATCCAAGTGCACATCAAATCCTCACGTATGTAGATTTACTACGTTCCGGCTGTAAAAAGGTGTTGATCTGAACACATGCATCGATAAAATGCTGGTTTTGTTTTTAAACAAGAAAACGGAAGTTTCATTTAAATACCTGAGATTCATTATTTAAGTTGCTGCTTCATCTTCCTGTCTTAGAAGGGATGTAGGATGTGCGTAATGAATGATACGAACATGTGTTTTTTAAATATTTGAGTTGATGTTAGGAATATATTGCAGAAAGATATTTTTATTTAAAATTTGTTATGTATATGATATTGATTTGTAATTATTAATTTTTTATCAAATGTCTTCTTTATCTATTGGTATTTTGGCTCCTAGATTGGAAGTAGTTTTAAAAATAATTTTTTTTTGAATAAAGTACCATATTGATAAACTAATACAACGGAATGTTAAGTACGTTAAACTGCGTAACTGTAAAATGTCTTAGGTTAACATACTTCTTTTCTAACTTGGCTCCATCTTACTGAAGACGAGCAATAGTCAGAAATACGTATATACGGTTGCCTTCCATCGATATACCATTTTGTTTTCCGGTTTTTGAGACATGCCATTACATTTTACGTTTATTATTCACCCGCATTAACCTTTTCTATTTGTTTTAAACGTTTTAACGTTTGGCATTCCTTTCTTTAGGTAGCTGTAGCTTCCTCCGTAGTCATTTTTAGTTGTTGCTCTGGAAACCATCAGGGTCTTCTAACTCTGATGCCACAAATTGGTTGCATTGCTCCTGTAGTGATCCTCTCCCAAGTTAACATGCTCCTTTTATCTTATTTCTTCTTCTTCTTTGAGTGCCTCTCCTATCGGAGATTGGATATCATTAGGGCGATTCTAATTTTATTTACTGCTGTTTTGAATAATTCGTTAATGGTACAGCCAAACCACTCTCTTAAATTTCTCATCCAGGACATTCTTCTACGGCCTGGATTTCTGCGTTCTTGGATTTTTCCTTGCATTATATTTTGTAGGAATGTGTACTTTTGTCCTCTCATCAGGTGGCCTAAGTATTCAAGTTTTCTCTTTTTTATATTCAGTATAACTTCTGGATCGTTATTTATTCTGCGTATTACCTCTTTATTTGTAATTTTATCCACCCAACTTATTTTTAGTATACGGCGGTAGCACCACATCTCAAATCTTTCAAGATTTTTAACATTCCTCTGTTTAAGAGTCCATGCCTCAACACCGTAAAGCAAAGTTCTGAATATATAGCATTTTAACATTCTAGTTCGTAACTGAATACTAATATCACGATTACAAAATAATTTTTTCATTTTTATAAAGGTGGACCTGGAAATTTCAATACGTCTTTTTATCTCGTGATTTTGGTCATCTGTTTCATTGATGAGGGTTCCCAAGTATTTGTATTCGCTTACTTTTTCGAGTTGGGTACCGTTTATTGTGATACTAGTGTCATGTATTGGATTCTTACTGAAGGTCATATATTTGGTTTTTATACGTTCATCCTTATGCCGTAGTTATTACATATCTCATTCATACTTTCAACTAGATGTTGTAGATCTTCCGCTGTTCTTGCCATTATCACAGTATCATCAGCATATCGAATGTTATTGATAACTATTATCCCTTCGTTTGCATGTGAGAGAGCTTCTTGGCACATTTGTTCGCTGTAGATATTAAACAAGAGCGGTGACAATATACAACCCTATCGTACTCCTCTACGTATTTCTATTTCGTCCGATGTTTGGTCTTCTATTTTTATATTATCTCGCTGATTCCAATACAGAATTAATATTATTTGTATGTCTCTGGTGTCGATATTCTTACCCTCCAGGATTTCTTTGAGTTTATTGTGGCTCCTTTTATAACTCGTTCTAATTCGTTGTTTAACGAATTTCAATTATTTGAATTTGAAAGCTTGAATGCCCTTTTATAGGTTACTTGAAGTATTTGAAACTTTTTTTTGTTAGTTCTGCATAATTTTGAAAACATTTTTTTCAGAAATTTAGATTGCAAAATTATTTTGCTAAAATTACTTGATCGTGTTTATTGTACTTATTTCATTATATTCTTAATTATATTTAATGTAATAAGAGCGTTATTATTACATATTTAGTAACAGGTAGTATATATTCTGACCATTTTTGAAAATAAAGTTTTTAAAAAAGAAAATTTCCAAGAAAAGAAATTTAATTCAGTGAACAACTTGGAAAATTATAGCTTTATTTGATGTTTCGAGTTTTAGATTTTAAGAAGTGTCCAAAATACAATGTTCTAATTAAAACATTATAAGGAATGATTGATTAATGCAATCTATATTTCAACCAAACAAGATTTAGTCACAAATTTTTAGTGCAAGTAGTACAAGTAGAATATTTTCTTTCCAGAATGTCAATATGTTTTAAATCCAACAGTAACTGCTTTACTACTCCTCGGTCTAGGCCCAAGTGTGGCTTGTTTGGATTATAAACTACCTACGTCTGTTTTATGTCTTCATTATCAGCTCATAGTGATAGATTAACTACGAACGACGGCGACGCCCAGTTCGGTTCTTTCTTGAAAAATTTTAGTTTTGAAAGATTTATACAATTTGGTTCTTATGAGATTAGTATAATTTATTATTTGAAGAGGATGGATATATAATTGATGGAGTGAGTCGAAAGATACGTACGAAAATTAGGTGAGTGTGCATTTACAGAGACGATTAATGTCAGGGATTCCAAACTTGAAACTGACAGTGCGGTGTTGCCGAATATGCATATTATTTTTGTCTCATAACCGTACGCGTTTTTAAGAGGAACGTTCTTCATAAGTCAGTTTGTTTATAAAAGAGGCAATGAATTTGACTTTTTCGACTATCTTTTTATCGACGATCGAGAAATTTGGTGGTCAAATTATTTTTCGTGTTCGTACAATGTTCGTCAGCTATTAACAGTCTATTCGTTGAGCTCGTCGTCTTCTGTGCCTCAAAATGTATTCAAATACTCAATACCTAGCCTAAACCGATCGACTTTGTTTCAGTGTGTCCAAACTATACAGTCACTACTTGATGTTTTTAGCCGGGACTGACGGCTTCACGTGCCTTCGGAAGCACGGTGACGGCTCAGTTAAATTAAAAATTAAAAAAATTATGATGTCTGCCGGGATTGAATCCGGACCATCCAGCATAGTAAGCCAGTACCTATGTCCAGTACAAATATATCCATCTAATGTTACCACACCACGTTGGTTCCAGTAAAGATTTCTCACTGTTAATTTCATTTTTGTCGAGTTCTTTTCAACATTCCATGAGGATGTTACCCTTAACCGATTTCCAAAGATTCCTGGGCATCTATGAAAGGTTTTTTTGTTGGTCTCGGCATTTTTGAACAAGAATTCATGCATGGAAACCTACCAATAAAGAAGAAATTTTAAAAATTCTTTGGGTTGTGTTATGTATATGGGAATTGTCAAATTTCCCAAAATTGCTGATTATTAGAGTAAGTTACCATTGTATAATTTTACTATTATTTCTTCTGTAATGATCAAAAAGAGATTTCAGTTTCTTTTGAGATTCTTACATTTTGCTGGTAACACGGCTGCTTTACCAAACGATCGTTGCCATAAAATTAGAAATTATTTGAAATGACACAATTACGTTTTGCCCAACAATGTAATCCTTGCTCAATACTAGGTGTTGATGAAAGTATGATTCTTTTTTTCGAGGAAGACTACTTTTCAAACAATATATACCTTTAAAGCGTCACCGTTGTGTGAATCATTCAGAATTAGTAAGATTGCTCCAGGAACGTTCGATGGATGAGAATGACCTTAAAATCATAAAGAACCTCTATATTAATCAAGTGGCATCTGTGAGAGTAGGACTGGAATCTACATCAAATTTCTCAATCGAAAAAGATGTACGACATGTGTAATTTCTTTTTGTTAACTACATTTTTATATATCAATTTTAATATACTTAGCCTTATATTTGAGGTTTATCTCGAGAGTTATTTCTATTTTTGTGGTGTGTCTAATAGATTATGAAACTGTACACATATTTACACAACATACTCGACCTGTAAATGCGCCACGAACTGATTAAGTTTGGTAACCTCGACATTCGTACACATTACAGTTCCTTAATATCTACAGTTATATTGGCCAAAAATCAACATAACAATTCAATATTACCTTCTTTGAATAGCTACCTACGCTAAAATCAAGACAGACTATCAACATACGTTAAACAAGGTATTTTGAAGTCCCGTATATTATGAGAATCAGTTAAAAAATTCAACATAGTTCTTAGTCAGTTACAAGTCACGTCGCAAATGTGTAGTGTGCATACATAAACAACAGTTTAACTCTGAGAAACACTTCAGACATCTTCATTGGAAAGACAAAACTATTTTTAATTCTATGATATAATGATAAACAAAAAGATTATACGAATATATAGACAACTGATAGATTTACAAATACTTGCAATTCTCAGAGCACAATATGTATACTATAAGACATTTTGAAAGCGCCAGTCAAGTCCAAAATGAATGAAAACACTTTTTGCTTTGTTATAATTTTATTTATAGACTCTATTAAGGGTATTAAAATAAACGGCATATTTATTAAGAACATTAGATATGCCGAGCAAGAAATAAATATCAACTAAAGAAGAACATCATTGAAATGAATACAAAGAAAAAAGAAAGTAGCAGACCAATGTTGCCAAAACAAAAAATCTGTGGATGGAAGAGTTGTTAAATGACATAAAAGAGAATAGTAAACACAGCACAACAATTATATCGAAGTGGCAAAAAATATAAGAAGAAAAATAGCATAGAAGTTCCAACAAAAGAAATAGGACTTCCGTCTTCTTCTTCTTCCATTCATTTTTCCTTCACTTCTGTACAAAACCATGGAGTTCTTCGCCTTGGAAACCATTTATTTTTATTTATATTTCTTTCACCAGGAACTTCCTTGGCCGATGTTAAGATATTAGACTTAATTTTTGTCCATCTTTCTTCTACTCCATCACTTTATATGATATATGTGTTTCTGCTTTTTTCGGTTATTCTTTTTTGGAATAGGTATCTTGTGGAATCGTTATATAAGCTTTCGACTTTTATAATTGTGGTGTATTCTGGTGTTTTGTTATCACATATATGTGTTTTCATTAGGATTTTGCACAATCCCAATTTATGATAGCTTCCTATTTCTGCTGATGTTAATGCTGTTACATCCAAGATTTGAGAGGGCTGTAACTCTTTATTCGACAGAATATAGTCTATCATAGATCTTTGTTCTCTACTATTTTAAAAATTGTATTTGTATTGTTCTTTATGAGGGAAAAATGTATTATTAATACGTACTTCGTTTATGCTACAGAGGTCCGTCAGAAGGTCTCCGCTTTCATATCTGATATTTTTATTATATTGCTGATTTATTCCTGGAACTATATCATTGCTAACACGGTCGTTAAAATCACCCATAATGATTATTATCTATTCATCACTTGGGGTATCGTTTATCACAGTCTGAAGGTGTTCCTAGAAGTTTTTCCTTGTGGTGGTATCTCCGTTGTCCTCTGGTGCATACATTTCTATCACATTGAGAGGTTTGACATCCATGTCAACCAAAGAAATGTACTAATCGCTGCGATGATATATCTGAGAAAAAGAAGATTAAATATATTTAATTACTTTTGGTCACTATCTCCACAGCGACATCGCGATTGGCTTGTTTCGATGTCAAAGAAAGGATCTGTTAAGAGAAAGAGAGTAAAAAATGAAAGCAGAAAGTCCAATACATTTCTCTATTTTATTAATAAAGGTGAAGGACAACGTCAAGTTTGTCTAAAGTTTTTATTATCTACTTTGAATGTATCACAACGATATGTTTATTACACACTCTTTAATGCTTGTTATGGTTTGGGAAAAGAGAATATTCGAGGAAAAACTATACCTCTGAATAAAATAAAGGATGAAGTCTTGAACTCTGTAACAAACTTAATTACAAGTTTGCCAGCAGTGCCGTCATGCTACGCAAGAAAAGACTCCACCAAACTTTATTTGCCCAAAAAGTTTAAGAATATTTACGCCTGGTAGATCTTGCACTGATAACTTGTTTATACTCCAACAATTAACAGAAAAAAGAATAGCGGTTGGTACCGAAGTACATCTACCCTTCATCGAGCTAGAAAAGGCGTATGATACAATTCCAAAACTTAAATTGTGGCAAGCTTTACAACAACTCAGCAATCACAGAAGAATACAGGAATAACACTACTTACCTAAAAATCGGAAATAGAATATCAGAGCCAATAAAAGTAACTAAAGGACTATGATAAGGATGCAGTATGTCACCCTTACTGTTTAATTTATATATTGAGGCAGCCTTTCAAAATTAGAAAAACCACTGCCAGGGAATGGGAATCTCCATAGGAAATGACGCACTGTTCTCCCTGAACTTTGCGGATGACTAAGCCGTCCTAGCTCAAGATTCTTATGATCTAGAATTTATGATAAAGCGTCTATACAGAGAATATGTAAAAAGGGGGTAAGTCAGCATGAAGAAAACAGAATATTTAGTTATCAATTGAGATGCAAGGTTTGAAGTGTTGATAGACGAGGACGTAGAAATAAACAAGTGGAAAAAAATAAATATTCAGATACACTCATTTATAAGAACGGCTTGGGAGAAACCGAAATTAAACACCGAATTAATCAGGAACGTAAAATTGTAGGATGTCTGAACTCCTTATGGTGGGATCACAACATTTCCAAAAGGAACAAAAAAAGAATAGGACAAACCATGGTTAAATCAGTTCTTTGTTATGGCTCTGAAGTAAGGACAATTAATGCAGACCTGAAGAGAAGATCGTTGGCAGTTGAAATGGATTATTTGAGAAGACGTGCTAGAACAACAAGGCTGGAAAGGAAGACCAACGAATCTATAAGAAATAACATGAATGTTACAGAAACGGTCATTGACAGAATAGAAAGAAGAGGTTTAAAATGGTTTAGGCACCTATTGAGAATGCCTGACGAACGTTGGCCCCAAAAATTTCACAGATAGAAGCCCCCTGGAAGAAGAAAAAGAGGTAGACCTCGACGCTCATGGGATGAAGGAATTGGAAGAGCGATGGAATCGAGAGGTTTGGAGGAGGAGCATGCCTTGGTTTAACTTGTAGTTTAAGAGTTTAAGATTTTAGTTTAAGAACATTACAAATCTTTATAATTTATGTAAGAAAAGAGAAATATATAAGGTTATATATATATATATATATATATATATATATATATATATATATATATATATATATATATATATATAAGAGGTTACTTAGAAAAATATTAACGAAAGAATTCAATCTCGGAATTCATATTCCCTTGAAAGACAAATGTGTCAAGTGTGTTCGTTTCGAAAAGAACCCTAGACCGAAAACTGAAGCAGAAACGCATGAACATGATAAAGAAAATGTTGAAAGCAAGAAGAGATTTGACTATCATCAAAAAATTTATGAGAAAAATAGAAGTATCTTGTATGTCTCGATCGACTTAGAGAACGTTTTAAATAGATCGTACGGGGAAAGTATGCTACTTTATTACTCCAAAAAATTGGCATTATATAAATCTACTTTCTATGAAAGTACAATAAGGAAAGGCCACTGGTATTATTGGATTAAAGGCCTAGAAAAGAGAGGAGCTAATGAAATAGCCGCATGTCTAGTATCGTTCATGAAAATATTGATGACCGTGGGACAATCACGAAGCTACTACTTTATTGGCCACTCTCCACTACAACTAGATGTGCTGCAAAAATATAAATGTGATCCAGATTAATTATCTTCTGTCAGGTCACCCTTACATGCCAGTTGACAGCATACATTCTTTCATAGAAAAAAGCATGGCTAAGCATATTATTTTGGAAACCTTCACAATGACCAACTGTTTTTGAATTAGATCGTAACATTCCTGAACCTTATGCAAAATTTCACAAAAATTTTAAAGGATATCTTGCAGGAAAAATAAATAAAATTAGAGTCGCTACATTCACGAAGTCTGAACCAACTAAAATGTATGCAAAGTTTTCGATGGCTTCAGATACTCAAGAGGGATCATAAAAATCAGCGGTAAAGTAAAGTATCCACGAAATTGCAACTTATATCCAACCCCTTTGACAATTTCCAAACAAAAATATAACGATCTGAATAAATTGTGCCATTCGAATGAATCTAGTAATCCCTTGCAATATCATAATGAATATTCTAATTTATCTAGTAGAGGTAATAGTGTAAATGATGTCCTTCCAAAAATTGACGAAGAAGATGGAGTTCAACTTTAATATTGCTGATGTGTTTTTTATTGTTTTTGTCATAAATCTTTTTCTAAATTTTTTTTGGTTGAACTACAGTATTTTAGAGAGAAGGAAAAACGACATACTGATTAAGAAGATCACCAAATGGAAGCCAAAAACTTAAACACTAAGAGGACGACCTAGAGAGAGATAGAAAGAGCAGGTCATAGGAGATACCTATCTAACTTTTGAAAGTGAGAAACTGGAAGGACCTATGCACAGATCGAAATGAGTGGAAGAAAATTATAACGAAAGCCATGTCATAGAAGAAACTTTCACAATACACAAGAAGAATGCTAGGCGATTCACCGCAATAGCAGAATCAAATAGCTCTAAGTAAGAGTGGCAAGCATTCCATTAGGAATGAAAGGCCTTGATGATGATGATAATATTTACCATTGGTGCAAAATTCTTCTTCTTCCTAGAGTGCCGTCTCCCTACGGAGGCTGGAAATCATAATGGCTATTTTTATTTTCGAACTTGCTGCTCTAAACAAATCAATCGATCTGCATTGATACCAATCACGTAGATTCTTTAACCATGAGTTCTGGCTTCGGCCAACAGATCTTTCCCTGTATTATGAGTCTCAAAATTTCGTATTTTGGTCCCCTCATCACGTGGCCTAGATATTCCAGTTTTCTGGTTTGATTAGTGGTGATTAGTTATGTTTCTTTACCAACCTTCTCCAGTACTTCTTTATTTGTAATTCTATCAGTCCATGATATTTTTAATACTCTGCGGTATAACCAGAGTTCGAAAGACTCGATTCTTTTTAAATTGCATTTTTTTAATGTCCAAGTCTCAGCTCCGTATAATAATATTGAAAATATATAACAGCGAATGGTACGTAGTCTGATCTCCAAATTTAGATTTTTGCACGTTAGGAGTGGCTTCATTCGTATAAATGCTGATCTGACAATCTCTATTCGCCTGTTTATTTCTGCAGTGTGATCATTGGTTTCATTGATCAAAGTTCCCAAGTACTGATATTTTTCTACTTGTTCTATCACGTTACCATTGATTGTCAATAGGTGATGTATATTTTGTGGTCTTTTTGTAAATAGCATGTACTTCATTTTTTTAGCGTTTATAGTAAATCCC
This sequence comes from Diabrotica undecimpunctata, assembly GCF_040954645.1. Classification (NCBI taxonomy): domain Eukaryota; kingdom Metazoa; phylum Arthropoda; class Insecta; order Coleoptera; family Chrysomelidae; genus Diabrotica; species Diabrotica undecimpunctata. The sequence continues at coordinate 111,290,917 of NC_092811.1, read as the reverse complement.
ATCTCAGCACTATTCATACTTAAGCTTTCGATAAGATGTTGTAGATCTTCTATACTCGTTGCTATGATCACAGTGTCGTCTGCATATCATAAGTTGTTAATTAATTTTTCGTTAACGGTAACTCCCCCTTTGATATTATTGAGCGTGTTTTGGAAAATTTCATCGGAATATAAGTTAAACAAAAGTGGCGATAAAACACATCCCTGTCTAACTCCTCTACAGATCTTCATTTCTTCTGAGTGTTGCCCATCAATTTGAACTATGGCACTGTGGTTCCAATATAATATTTGCACTATATTTATGATTTTACTGTCAATGCGCTTGTTTATAAGTATTGATATTAGTTTTTCACGTCTTACTTTATCGAAAGCTTTTTCGTAGTCAACAAAACACAAGTGTAGATCAAGGTTTACATCCCGACATCGCTGAATCAATATATTGATGGCAAATAGTCCTTCTCGAGTACCCATTCCATTTCGAAACATGAACTGCGTCTCGCTAATATCCTCCTCTAGCCTTTCGTATATTCTCTTATGTATTACTTTCAGCAGTACTTTTAAAGTATGACTCATGAGGCTCAGTGTTCGATAATCAGAGCACTCTTTTGCTGCTGGTTTTTTAGGGATGGTTATAAATTCTGACTTCAGCTACTCTTGTGGTATTATTCTTGTATCGTACACCGTGTTGAATAAATCTGCCAATACTTCCAAGTTATCCTCTTCCACTAGTTTTAACAGTTCTACTCGTATTTCATCTAATCCAGCTGCCTTATTGTCTTTAGAGTTTTTGATAGCATATTTGATTTCATCTATCGTGATCTTCTGTCTCTCTAAAGGATTTAATTCTTGTATTTTCTGCATTTTACCTCTTTCGTCTTGGAAAAGTTCTCTAACTACTCCCGTGGTCTTAATTTCTCTGGTAAATCTATTAGTAGTACTCCTTTTTTGTTTTTTATGTGTCCTTGCTGTCTATTTCGACCCATTCCAGTCACTTCTCTTATTTTTTTGTGCAATTTCTCATATCATATTTTTTTTCTAGTTCGTCTGTTTATTTTGTGGTCGTCGTCGTCGTTTACATTGTTTCATCAAATAGATTTCCTTAGCTGTTTTGATTTTTTCCTTAATTATTCGTTGTATTTCTTTATACTTCTGTAGATCTTTTCCTTTATATTTCCTTCTTTCTTCCATATGTAATAATAGTATTTTTTCTGTCATCCACTGTTTTTTTAGCCTCTGACCTATGTCGTATCAAACTGTCTTGAGCTAGTTTCAGTAATGTGTTTTTTATATTATACCACTTTTTATTTACATCCATAATTTGTTTGTCGTCAGTTAGTATTTTTTGCATATTAACATTCACATTATTTTTTTAATCCAAGCATTCTTAGATTAATTTTTGGTTGTTGTTTTCTGAGTTCAATTCTTTTTAATTGAAACCAAGTATTGGCAATTACCATATTCTTTTCTTGGCAGAATTCTATGAGCCTTTCTCCTCTCTCGTTTCTTGTTTCTAATCCGAACTGTCCAACTATATTTTCAACTGTACCTACACCAATGTTTGCATTGGTGCAAAATTTGACTACCTTATTTGACATTTCGGCCTCCAGGTCATCTGTTACTTACTACTTAATTTCTCAAAATTTTTTAAAACTTTTATTTTGAAAATGATCTGACTACAGGACTAAACAGCACCAAATTTCAGTAGTGTTTACGATTTACGATGCATGTGATGCTGTTGATTTTTATGACCTTACGACAAATTTTAAAAAGGCTCGTTTAAATTTTATTCTTACTTTATATTTAAAACCTTGAACATACAGGTAACAGTTCATTTTTTAAATGCAAAGTTAATTAACTTATGTAAATTTCCAAGTATATTAATACCTACTTAGTCGACAATACCTACTAGATTACATTTAATAATCATATGGTAAGCAGAAATCAAACACCTGTCTGCAATTGCAACATTCCTTAACTCCAAATAAACTGCTCCAAGAAATTAGAGCATCACGATTTCTCGTGTAAATATCGTGTAATCGTTTTCCTGCTTTCTTGCGTATCATCATAAATAATCGTGGTGTTATATTTATTTTTAAAGATCAAGATCCTCCACTATTTTCTACACGCTTTTTTCTCAGATAATTTTGTTGTCACAATTCAATATAATGCCAATTACATTTTTTAATTTGTTTTGAAGTTACGACTTCCAATTTGGAAATCGTTTTCATGAAATTCTAAAATACAAATTGTGAAAATGATATTTAACCTATAAATGTTTGAGTCGTAGGGGAAAATAAAAATTTGTCAGTTGACTACCTAGGTATTCGGAGAGACATTGCTGTACTGATCTTTCTGTGCTTTTTATAGATGATGTGTCGCTAACCTGTTGTTAACTCGTTAGTATTGGTATATTCTTACTGGTAACTTTTTCTTTTCGTTTTGGTAACCAGATCTTCCTGCGTTCTGTTGATTTGTTTATTGCAAAAACCTACACAAAAGTATGTAATCAAGTAACTGCATTTATAAAATACCTTGCGAATGTACCAACCTTTATATGGGACAAACTTCAAGGCCACTAATTATTAGGATACATGAGCATGAATCTTACGTTAAGAACAGAGACTTTCATAGATCTTAGATATGCAAACTAGCTTGGGATCGTGAACATAAGACTTAAATAGAAAGATGCGTCGACAGTTATAAAATAAACAGATAGTAAAACGAAGAAAATCAAGCAAGCAACTCTTACCCTACTAATAATAACCTATTATTTAAAATAAATAACACCAAAAATGAATACCATCCAGAAAATAAAAGTAACACTGAATGAAAGGTATGGACAAAATTACATAGAATATGAATGAAGTGTATTTCAAACAACATTAAAAATACGCCGGGAACCATGGTGCAGAAAATACATAATGTATGAAGAGACTGTCAACATGTCCTTCGCGAATTTTTGATTTACCAGTAATAAGGGAGCTGGCTTTTATTATGAGCTTACAATTTTATGGTGGAGATTAATGAAAGAATATGATTGATACAAATGTCTCATTGTCAAGTGCCAGCGACAACTAGTTCTCATCTGATTTTAGATGAATTTCAACAAGTAATAAAAATAGAGCCAGAAAGAAATGTTTGCAAAATAATTTCGGATTAAATAAGAAAGTATATGAAAAAGTTAGTAATCAACGAAAGTATGTGGAAAAAAATAAAAGAAATGTTACACGGAAAATACAAGACACATACAAATAAGTAAGTATACAACAGAAGAGAGACTAGCAAATTTTCCGACAAACTGGAACAAGACTTCATTCAAAGAACAACTATTTGTAAGAATACAAATGGGCGACCATCAATAAAAAATTTGGCATTCCAAAAACATGATTTTTAAGATATTTTACTGTAACGATTCAAAAGACTTATATCTTTCCTTTATTCTATTTAACTCAGAATGCAGTAATTCTTATGCGACTTTACATACCTTACTGCATTTAAAAGTATGTATGGTAATTAAAATTGTTTTGATTGTCGATTCTTGAGAGATGGCACAAGCGTTTTATAAAACTTTTTTCTATTGGTCAAATCTGATCATACGATTATCCGGCATTTGGCTTAATTTAGATGGATTGAAGCATGTTTAAAATTTCTTTAAATTATTCCCCTTTGAAAATTACTTTCACGCCGCCTATGTCTATATATTTTGTTAAAACCCTTAAAAATAACCCAACAGCAACGAGCGAATTTGAATTTCTTATATCGTCATCAAACAGCTCCTCAATATTCCACCTCTCTAATCTGTCTTGTTCATTGACTATATTTCCTTGTTTGTCAAGTAAACTTAATCTTCATTACATAATGTATTTATGTATGTCTGTAATTTTCTCACTTCTGTAGATTATCTATCTAAAGTCTCATCTGTAATTATTATTCAGTCTGTAGAATTTTTTGTTTTCTATGAAACGTTTGTTTTCTATGTAATATGCGTTCCATAGGTTTTAAATTGCTGCATTAATTTCCTAGAGCAGTGTAGTAACTTTTATAATTTTGATCTACAGCAAATCATTCATTTTGTCCATAAATCAACTGCAATGCCGTTGAGAGGTACTGCCGTCTATATAAAGATAAACTACTTGACATGTAAAAGAAGTTCTATCCAAATAAGGCCCAAGCTTTCATTATAATAACTTGATGTCTGAGATAACGAGATATGTTGGGTTGTGAACTGTTCAGAATACGGTCTTGGATCTTCGATTGTGCTTGAAATAAATGACAACTCGGTAAGGAAACTAGATTTACCTGTAGGGGGCTAAATGTTTGACAAGATAATTGGTAGTTCTTTCATTTTTATCTGTTATTCGCGTTCCAAGAAATATATAGCTGATCGCATCGAGCGATATGTGATGAAATATTTGTATAAAAAGAGTGAAAATTACTCTTTTTGAAAATACTATTAATCTTAGTGACGGAATATCGGTAACATATTTCTAAGAGGTTTAATTCATATTTTAAATCGCTTCTTTAGTAGTTTCTATCTTTTTAAGTTTCCAAACTAGTTTAAGCGCTTAGTTTCTATCTTCTTGGTGTGCTCCTTTAAGGACATTAGCGATCATCACGGCCCATTTTATTTTGTCTGCATCAGTTCTGAAGAGTTCCATCCACTTTCCCTTGTATGACCAATAATAATTATAATATAATTATTATGTACGAGGATAGATTGATATTAAACTAACCTTTGATAGACAGCGCTACTTGATACCAAATTGGTTTCGATGTTGACATTTGCCATTCATGACATGACGTCATGAATGACGTCAAGACGTTATTCATTGACGTCAATGACTGTCAAAATTTTAAGTTTTAAAAACAATTAGTTTGGTTTGGTTGAGTTTACCGAAAGTACAAGGTGATTATAGCCGCAAATGTCTAACATGGAACAAAAAATCTCGGTATAGCGGTGTTGGCATGTTTTTAAAATGTAGATGCTGTATGCTTCAAATATAAAAAGATAAAGCTTTAAAAAAGTACATTTTGTTTATATTATGTTATGAATTCTGAAATTTTTGATTTATATAAAAAAGGAATGAGTAAATATATGTTTCTTTGGAGATTAATTGCAGTTCATTATTAGAATTTTTTTTTGGTAATTGCCCTTTGACAGATTAGGGGATAGATTTGGCAATCGTCAAATCAGCAGTTGCCAGATTGCAACAGATGTTTGCAATTAATCTCGAAGGAGAAATATTTACTCGTTATTGCTTCATATAAATTAAAAATTGCAGAATTCATAAAATAGTATAATCAAAATGTACCTTTTTAAAAGCTTTCTCTCTTTATATTTGAAGCATACACCATATGCATTATGAAAACATCCTAACACTGCCAAACCGAAATATTTTATTTCATGGTTGACATTTGCGGCTATTTTCAGCTTGTACTTTCGGTAAACTCAACCTTTGGTTTTTACAGCCGTCAAAAGTAAGCAAATTTTGTTTTTTCGGAGAAATAGAAAAAGTCGAGTATCGTTCGGTGATTAAGTATCTCCACAAAAAGGGTAAAACGAATGTGCAAATAAAAGCCGACCTGGACGAAGTTTATGGTGAGGTTGCACCTTCGTTAGCAACAGTAAAATTTTGGAAAGCTGAATTTGTTCGTGGTCGTACGAGTGTTTTTGATGATGAAGTCACGGGAGGCCAAATGAAGTCACCACTCCGGAAATGATCAACAAAGTCCATGACATGATTATGGCAGATCGTCGAATTAAACTCCGCGAGTTAATAGAGGTCCTAAACATTTCCTACGAACGCGTACACAACATCATTCACCATCATTTGGACATGAAAAAGCTATCCGCACAATGGGTGCCGCGTTTGCTGACAATCGATCAAATGCAAAAATGTGTGTCCACTTCAGAGACGCTTTTGGCGATGATACGGCGCGATCCGAAGGATTTTTTTCGCCGATTTATCACCGTTGATGAAACCTAGGTGCATTATTACACACCGGAAACCAAAGAACAGTCGAAACAGTTGCGCAAACGCGGCGAAGGGTCGCTGAAGAAGGCAAAGAGTGCACATTCGTCCGGCAAAGTGAAGGCGACTGTTTTCTGGGATGCGAAGGGCATCATCCACATCGACTCAGGAAAAAGGAAAAACAATCAATGGTGAGTACTACGCAGCATTATTGGATCGATTCAATGCCGAATTGCGTCGAAAACGCCCCGGTTTGGAACGCAAAAAAGTGCTCTTTCACCAAGACAATGCACCGGCTCACCGGTGCAAAATTACACGAATTGGGCTATGAATTGGTTGAACACACACCGTATTCCCCAGATCTTGCCGCCAGCGATTTTTTCCTGTTTCCAAACCTAAAAAAATGACTGGAGGACGCCGTTTCGCAACATTATTCGACATTATTCTCTTCTCTTCTCTTCTGAGTAGATATTAAAAAATTGGTCAGATAAGACGCATCCATGGCTGACAGAGCCTCCTTAAGTAGGATACTCTCAATAAATAAAAAAAAATCGGTTGCCTGTAAAGTCGGTTTTACGGGCGAAGATTTTACGTGACAACGTCTTTTTCTCGGTAGAATATTTATTGATATGAATATTATTAAATTGCACAATAGGAACAAGGAATTGAATAAAAATAAGAATTGCATTACCGATTTATTAGGTATTTTATATATTATTTATATTTTATATATTATATTTTTATATATTATTTTATATATTATTTATTTTATATTATATTATTGATCTTATTATTTTCTACAAAATTTATTTGAAAATTTTTTCGATATATCAATTAGTTGCGGAGATATCTATCATTGAAGTTATTGTTTGCTACCAGTATTTTATATATTTATTTTTTTCAGTTATAAAAAATTACTATTTCCAATTGTGTCTACCAAGTATGGTCACATGTATTTGCCTACATATTAAATAATAATAAGTACAGATAATATTATGTGACGTTCACTTCTGATTATATATATTTTAATATTTTTAATTTTAAAGAATCAATTTGAAAATCAAAACACTTATTCAGATCGAAGGTTCAAATTTTTGCTAAATAAATTTGAAATTAATTAAAATTTGTAAATGTAAATGGTAAAGTTGAAAATTAAAACATTTACTAAAATTGGAATTTGAAATTCTTGCTAAACACAGTTAAATTCTAACTCCGCGCGTGGTGATTGGTCGGTTTAGTTCGTTTGTTTGGTCGCCCTGTTTTGACAGGTTAGTAGTTATAATTTGTTATTTTAAATGTTTGACTAGCAATACGCGCTGTTTCTTCTCAATCGACTGAATTACGATTGATTGCAGAGTGATTTAAACTAATAATTTACTTAACACTATCAGCATTTGTCAATAGTATGACATAACCTATAAACTCAGTTTCTCAACTTTTGTGTCAATCTAACAATTAATCAATCAATCATAGTTTACGATAATGAAATATTAGTGTACAATTATTTACCTTTATTGTTGTAGTTGTTGTAAATGACGAATCTAAGCACTCCACATTTTCACTACAGACACAGCTGACGATACTTTCAACGATTTTCAACTTTAGCGATTCAACGCGACTAATTCTCTAGTGCCGCGCGCAGCGGACCGATCATGTTTGAGTGGGAGAGAGACGCAAGGCATTCGCCGGTCCGGCGGGCCTCTCTCTCGTTCGGCGATTCGGCGATAAATGACTCCGAGCCACAACCTAATTTAAGACGTTGTCACGTCAAAAAAATACAATAATTGTGAAATTGTTTCTTAAAATCGCACCCATTGTTGAGACTCGTCCTCTTTCAAGAAAATTTTTTGGCTTGAGTTGTCGATTCTTGATGATGATTACTATAAAGCTAATAAATGATTAATTTTATTTTGTTTTGCTTCTAACTAGGTCGTTTCTATTTGAGAGATTATTTTGAGAAATTAATCGTGCAAATTGATGACCTTTTGTTATGGTGATTTTCTTAGTGTGACATGTGCATAAACCAATATTTCGTGGCAATAAACTAATAGAAGTACTTACCATATAAACCATTTATTTTTCTAAGTAAATACCTGATAGGACAACAGCTAGTTTACATACCTGAAATAAAAAAATAATAGATTAGATGTAGGGAAAACAAAACACATAATTACTAAACCTTCCTCACATATTATAATAAATTAATATCTTATTAAACAAGTGTTAGACACCACCAAGTCACCACCAAACCGTGTCCTTTATTCTTGTAATAACCAAGTCCGTTTATAGAATCATGCGATCGCATGTAATGCGTTTTTAAACTCGCTGGTTCAGTTACACGTTCAGAAACGTTAATAATAAAGCGTTTGTTGATGTCAAAAACAAACAAATTTTAAAACAATACGTTTATTTTAATCGCTGGAATAAGAGTCTTGGAGTGCTTCCCAAAAGCCATATACTGTCCATACACCAGCTTCATAACCTAGCACCTTTCAACATCAATAGCATATTTAGCACATTGTGAAACATATAGCCGTATTCCTTTGTAATTACTCTTATCCATATACTTCAAAAGAATGTGTAATCAATTTATTTCAGTCAGAAGATCACAGCCTTGGATCCCCGCATTGAGGGCACTATTAAAGGCCATCACATTTGCAGCTCTTTTCGCAGTTAAAAGTACATTGCTGGACGATTCCTTTTTCCAATTGGTGGATATATTCGTGTCTCCAATCGTCGATTTTTCTACAGTACTTTGAAGACAGTATTTCAAGCAATACCTATGATTCTTAGCTTTGTCTTCATCTACAGTTCCCATAGTAAACACAGATATGATGTCAACAAGACTCTTCTTCATCTGTGGGTCTGAAACTCTCTGGTGGGTCATTTTGAGCAATTTATAGTAAGGAGCCAAATACTTCAGTGGTTTTGGAACTGAAGTCATCGAAGCAGTAGAAGTTTTTAATAAAAAATTTATCAAGTTTATAGATGCAGATCTTACTAACAAGTCATTACCTGATATCTTTTCAATAGAGAATTTCACTTCAGTCTGAAGTTCTTTATCCTCTTTAGATTCCTCATGATGTACTATTTTTCGGGGAAAAGCTACTGCAGTAGCTGCAATTATTAAAAAATTTCGCAAACGACGATTACCAAAACGAATATTTTAAACTAATAAACGCACTAAACCCTTGCAAACGATTTATATGTTTGAATTTGAAGAACATATGAGTTGAAATTTACACAAAATTATTATACCACTATAATAATTGATACAATATTTCGTTTTCATTTTTTTTTATTACATTTGAAAGAAAAAAAGCAAATAAACCTTGGGTAACAGCTTCTCAATTTCCGATAGTAATAAAGATTGGTCACGTTCACGGAGTTCTAGGAAAGGTAAAAGTGGGAAATCTAAACGACTTCCATGACATTACCAGTATTACCAGTACCGTAGCTAGTTACACGTATTACACCGTCAAAACGTACATAGATTCAAAATATTGATATTCACGTCCAAAAAATCGGAAATAATTATAAGGCTTTGCCTGAGGTTGTTGTCAAATAAATACTGAATCAGCGATATTAGAGCAAATATCAATGCCAGAAAGATATAAAAACTGGGTCGACGAAGTTTCCGACTTGTTTGGTAGATTAGGTCAACGACAGTGCTCTAACACTATTGGACGATACTCAAGAGCAAGACAGAAGACATATAGCCTATCTAGTATCTTCTAGAATGCAAGCAATTTGCAGACCGAGGACTCCTCCTCCCAGTTAAGAGTCCCCTCCACCACTTGTTGGCAACGTGATAGTCTGCGAAGCCTCAGTAGCCTTACTTACTCGGAGATGCCACCGCCGAGTGCAACTTCAAATGCTCCCTCTCTGGCAAGTGTTGGTAGAATAGACATTCAAGCATTAAGGCGGGTACACATATGCGAGCAGAACTGTTCGCGAACCGTTTGTGAACGCTATATTCGTTAATTTGTACGACGGGACGAACCGCTTCCGAGCTGTTCGTTCGTTGCTCGTCAGGAACCACAGCCTGTCGGTTTTTGGGACGAACACAAAGAATGTTCGCAGAACTATAAATTGTGTCTATAAATTGTTTCTGCTAAGTGTGCGATGAGATCATTCGGTTAAACAAAATTGCTGAACGAGCGCGGCTTATCTAAAGTAACGAGAGAAATTAATAACAGATAATGTAAACAAAATACCGAAATGTTTAGAATAACGAAGTAAATTAATTCTTGGTTTGTTATTAGATAGTTAGGGTATTGGATACCTGAACATAAACATATTTTCAACGAACTCTTCGCGAACAGCTCACGAGCAGTTCGCAAACAGTTCGGCTCGCATATGTGTACCCACCTTTACATTACAACCAAGGGACTTTTTTTGTATGGAACAAATCTTACGGAACTGTCGTAGCAATATTTATAGAAAAAAAATATATAAACATTAATTACAGCAGTCTAAATCGAGTTAAAATAGCAGCAAATAGTGTTAAAACCTAATTTTTGTTCATCTCGCAAATAATTATCAATTAAATGTTCTATTTACTCGTGTTATACAAAGACCATTGATGTTTTCAAGTTACCATCTATTGTTGGTAATTCGCAAATCGCCATTATTATAAACTTTCTACCGTCTATGTCGATTTCATCTAAAAGGCAGTGAATCGTTTCGTTGGAATATGTAGTTCTTTGGAATTGTTTGTTGCGTTAGAATAACGTATTCAGTTCAAAGTGTATAATTCCTTTATTATTGTATTGTTTTCAAGAAAAATGAAAGTGATTAATGGCGAACGTTTCACAAGGAACTATTTTTTTAATCAATGTATTATAGTTATTGCTTAATGATTTACTAATTATATTTTTTATAATAATGTTATAATAAGAGCAAAATTTAAAAAAATATATGAATAACAGACAGTTCTAACCACCATAACGAGCTACATAAACTGGTGTTTATTAATGCCTATAATAAACTAAATGTTGCAGAGCTTTGATTGAAAAAAGAAGAATATTCAGGAATAATGGCAGTGTATAATAATCATTAATTTTGCTTTAAAGATTTTAAAGAGCAGTAACCACCAGACTTAATACCGTTGGCGATTAATGTGCCTGTATAATAATATGCGACCGTGAAAAATTTGATTGCAAATTTCAAAAGAGATAAATTTTCCAGTAAAGATAAAAACACCATCATGAACCGTGAATATGGATGAAGTTCGTGATATGATTTTATCAGAGCATCAAATTGAGTCCCCATTTAGTTCACGTCGATTGGGATTTGGATTTCTTATGGGATTTAACATGAGGTTTGAGGGATAACTCCAAAAGAAAAAAATCTAACAGGTTAACGTCCAGAGAACGGGCAGGCCACTATATGAATCTTTTACTTTAAATCCATCGATTTGGAAAATTCGCCTTCAAAAAATCTCTATGCCATTTTGTTGAAGTGCAGGAATAATTTAGTTAATTAGTAAATCTAGATCAGATGGCATCAAAAAGTGCATCAAAAAGAGGTAAACAAATATTGTAGATATGGTAAAGTAAAAAAAAAAAACGATTAAGCTGCTGCCAAAACTCTTTATTAATTAATCTATTTTTTTGTACCATTGGTACTTCTTACTTGCATATACCTACTTTTTTTAATAAATTGTTATTTTATTTTGTTTTTCATATAAATCGTTGTATGTCACATTAAAGTTTAATTTACAGTACAAAAAGGATCGTACTCGTAATCGTAAACTCCAACATGTGGCCTCTATCGTTCAACCAAATATGTTTCATCATCGACAATATACACTCTAAGGAGCGCACGTGCCTGGTGAGCACAAAATATATTGCATCATTTTTACCAGGTTGGGTGCATCGATGTGTCGTTTGTAAAAGATACAAACTATTCTTAACTCCCAATCTCCCAATTTAACATTAAAGATGTAAAACAGATAATAAAAAATGAGATAAAACCCAATAAGGCGCCGCGATACGATCTCATTACAGGTAAGCTCCTTCAAGAACTAACCCATGATTGCTACAGAATAATTACTATGATCTTCAATGCTATGTTAAGTCTGCACTACTTCCCTTTGCAATGAAAAGTGGCACAGATTCTTCTTCTTCTTTGTGTGCCGTGCTTGTATTCAAGCGTTGGCTATCGTCATATTGACAAGCTGATGAAATGATTCTCGGTCGGCAGCTAGATGAAACAGTTCCTCGACCGTTCGACCTGTCCATTGTCTAATGTTACGCAGCCAGGACAGTTGTTTTCTTCCGACCCAACGTTTTCCTTCGATTTTGCCCTGAATGATTAACCGGAGTAAGCGATATTTAGGTCCTCTCATTATATGACCGAAGTATTGGACCTTTCTCATTTTGATGATGTTGATCAATTCTCGCTCTTTGTGCACGGTTGTCTAGCACGCGTTCGTTAGATATGTGTGCTGTCCACGGGATTCTGAGCATGCGACGGTAACACCATAACTCAAACGCTTCTAATTTGTTGAGATTTTTTATTTTTGTTGTCCAGGTTTCACATCCATAGAACAAAGTGGACCAGACGTAGCACTTCAATACTCTTAGACGTGTGTTCAACGACAGACTTTTACTGCATAATACAGAACGCCAGTTAACAAAGTTTTTCCGTGCGAGTTCTATTCTGGTCGAAATTTCCTCATCACTTTCAACCTTGCAGTCAATCCAGCTACCCAGATATCTAAAGTGTTCCACCCTTTCCAGGATTTTGTTATCTAATCTTAGCACTGAGTCTTCGATATTAATTTTTCCGACCACCATCCATTTTGTTTTTTTTTTCGTTGATTGTTAAGCCCTTTTCAGAGCATTCGTTGTTTACAGCATTCAACAGGGTTTGAAGATCTTCTAAACTCTCTGCCATTATTGCGGTGTCATCGGCGTATCTGATGTTGTTAATAATTTCACCACCGATCTTAACACCTTCGCAGCGAACATTTAACGCTATTTCAAAAACTGGTTCAGTGTAGGCATTAAACAACATCGGTGACATAACACATCCCTGTCTGACACCACGCTTAATAGAAACTTTAGCTGAAACCTCTTGGTCCACCTTAACACAAGCGGTCTGATTGTAGTAAAGATTTTTAAGCAATCTAATGTCATACGTGTCCAGACCAACTGAGTCTAAGCATTGAAATAATAATGTATGTGGTACTCTATCAAAGGCTTTTTCGAAATCTATAAAACATACGTAAATATTTTTCCTAAACTCAATGCTCTTTTGTAAGAGTATTCGCATGCAAAAAAGAGCTTCTCGAGTACCCATACCGTTTCGGAAACCAAACTGCTCATCACCAGTTATCCCCTCACAAAGTTTATATATGCGACAATGCAATATTTTCATAAAAATTTTGAGCGTGTGACTGATTAAACTGATAAGTCGATAGTCGCTACACTGTCTGGCATTCTTTTTCTTGGGAATAGTTATAAATATCGATTCTAACCAGTTGTCTGGTAATTTGCCGCTGCTGTATATCTTATTAAAGAAGGATGTGATAATCGCAACACTCTCATTATCTAATAGTTTTAATAATTCTGCAGGTATTTCGTCAGGACCAGAAGCCCTCCTTCGTTTCGCTTGGTCGATAGCCTTCTGAACTTCTGAGATTTGAATCGGTGGGCCTGTATCTCGGTTAGATGTTATTTCTTGATAGATTCTTTGGTCATCGTTAAATAATTCTATTATGTAATTTTCCCATTCGGTGCAGCGCTCTTTATTATCACTTAAAATTATACCACCAGAGTCTTGTAATATATTTTGCCCATAAGTTCTGCTTTTGCCTGTTAATTCTTTTAGTTTTTTATGCAAATGAAAGCTGTCGTGTTGTTGCTCCAGTTTCTCAATTTCTAAACAGGATTCTTGTAGCCATCGGTCTTTTGCTACTTTAATTCTTTTTCGGATTTCTTTATGTATTTCATTGTATTTTTCTCTGTTTATGGATTTATACTGCCTCCGAACGTCCATTAGATCTAAGATGTCTTGTGTCATCCAGTCATTTTTAACTGTTGGTCGTCTTAGAAGATTTTCTCGAGATGCAGTGGTTATTGTCGTTTTCACTTGTTCCCAGCAATCATTTATGTTGTTGGTATCTTCTAGTCTAATTTCGTGGAACTTGTCGTTAATTTCTTGAGAAACCTGGAGTGTCTTCCTGAGAAATGGGACTTGGAGTGCATCTAGTGATATTTTGGAGGTTTTCTGATTTTTACAGACTCTCTTTAGTTTAACTGTGATTGTAGAGCACAGTAGAGTATGGTCTGACCGAATATCGGCACCTGGGTAAGTCTTGACAGATTTTATGCAGTTTTTAAATCGTTCATTGACTGTTATATAATCAATTTGATTTCTTACAATATTGTCTCCTCGATCGCTTGGAGACTTCCAAGTATATAGTCTACGTTTTGGTAGACAAAACCATGTATTCATAATTACAAATTTTTCCTCTTGGCAGAACTGCACCAACCGTTCTCCTCTTTCATTGCGTTGTCCTAGACCGAACTTTCCAGTAATATTGAGAGTGCTTTCTGATCCCACTTTTGCATTGAAGTCCCCCATGATAAGAGTAAGTTCATGTTTTTTTGTCATAGCTAAGACTTTCGATATAAGTTGGTAAAATGTTTCAATCACGGCATCTTCTTTGTCCGCAGTAGGTGCGTATACTTTTATTATATTTATATTCACTGGGAATGCAGCTAATTAAATTAGCATTACTCGGTCTGATAATGGGACAAATTTTCTTACAGACTTTGCAAGTGATTTCTTTAGTATGACCGCTACGCCGTTTTAATGTGACATTGTTTGTCCCAGAGTAATAAATCCGATAGTCTTGAGAATTGTACTGCCCGTTGTTTGGCCATCTTGTTTCGCAGACTCCTAATACAGAAATATCGAGTCTGTCCATTTCAAGTAAGAGGTTTCTAAGCTTTCCTGCTTCATATAACGTTTTAACATTCCACGTGCATATTTTAATTTTTTGTTTATTTAACTTAAGAGAATTTTTATGGGGATTTCGCTTGCTGGCGACCGGGGAAGCCCTATGATCTTCCTCTGCCGGATCTTGGGGTCCGCATCCATGATCAGTAACTGTTATTTCGTCGTTATTGCTTGACATGACGATTGTTCTTGGAATATCCTTAGGGATCTTTAATATAGTGGTTTTCCGTTGCCTACTATATTTCCATGCCGTTGGCCGTTTATCAGCTCATCCGCCTTTTGGGACAATTTCTTATTCCAGGGACAAGGGGGTGCCTTATTCTCTTCTCAGTTCGTCCACCCGAAGCTGTTGACTAAACAAGAGAGGGACTGCGTATCCCGGCACTCAGTCGGTAAGGTAAAGGGGGTAAATCCCGGCACAGATTAAACTTATTCAAAAACCTGATAAAGATCGAAAATATGACAACGTCACATGTTTGTTATTTATCTTTAAATAATTATTTTATTTCAATTTATTTTGATTTTATTCATCTATTAATTTGATCTTCTATTTTTATTTTAAAAATAGTTGCGCTCAATTCTTCAATCAATTAAATATAAAAATATAAAAGTTTTGTCCATCTTTTTGCGTGAAGAATTTCACAGCATAGGGTCGACCATTCAATATTAACTGCACCTGCTATTAAGCACTCAATGGACACCAGAAGATACAAACATGAAAGTATCTAGATTCAACTACATCAGCAACTAAAACCACTACATTCTGCAATCCTGTCCAGCTATTTCAAGACAAAATCAGAAGATAAGTATCAGTTAAAAATATTTTTATGTAAAGCTATAGGCAATATTTGTTTTGTTTGATTGTAATGTAATATTAAAAATTTCAATTTTTATATTTATTTATGTATAATAAATATGATAAGTTAAATATCTTGGTCCTACCTGGTATTTGAGCCAACCTCATTTTTCACATTTACTTTTAAGATTAGACATTCTCACACCTGAGAGACTGCGCTAGATGAGGCTTAACAATTGGCTCCCAAAGAAAGTCGTGAGTTTGATTGAAGTTTGTGAAAATCTAGACCATGAGGGTTACACATACACTCTGGAGGTTACACTAACTTTCGGAGGTACTTATATTGTTACCCATTGACATCCAGCGTTTCTGATAGATAGTTCAATGGATACAGGTGGTATAGGAGAATGCACAAAATATAATGGAGGGATGGACTGCAATGAACAAATGGCTCAGAAGATTTGTGACTAATAAGATTAAGATAGCAATGATTATTCTCAACCTCTGGTAGGAAAAGGAACCCTAAGAAGAAGCTTTTAACCTTCCCTGGTAATTTTTATTGAGAAATACAATTTAAGTTAATTATGTAAAGAAAAGCTCAAATAAATAAAAATATAAAATTAATTAAATATAAAACTAAATAGAGACATTCAAGAAAAACAAATTTTCCTAATATTACTAAAAAGCCTATCTAAATGGAATTAAATCTATTTACTATGTAAAAAAGTTTAGAAACTCTAAAGCTTTGATTTATCACACCATAATTTACACAACATAAATGATTATTGTTAATTTATTCTAGAGTTGATGAGATTTTAAATCCAGTAACGATAAAACGAGAAAAATATTAATTTAACCTGTAAACGCTATCGTGGGAATAGAGTGACACTGTTTCCATCGGCTTCCTTGGAGAATCGTAGTTTCATTCAGAGTCGTGCATATTTTGCTTAAAGAAGAATTTCTGCGTGGGTGTAGTTTAGTTAAGAAATCTCAACGCAACAGAAAAAAACTAAGAATTAGATCATATAATAAATAAAAACTTTAAGTACAAAACAACTAGTAATAATGTATTACTAATCTAATAAAATTATTGACTACTTAAAGATGTCAGAGAAATTAGTAGAAATGAGTTTCGAATAGGTAAAATTAAGATGCAATGGATTTATATATCTTCATAGATATATCTATGGTATATATGGACTCCTCATGTATATTGGACTCAGCAATGGTAGATATAAAACGATGGGAAAAAAATTTAGTATGGTAGGAAATGTAGGCTCAGAAGACATCCCACATATCACGACAGAGGAAACAAAAAGAGCTCTCTCGGAGATGAAAAACAAGAAATCACTTGGAGACGATGGGATTGTCATAGAACAAATCAAAGAAGGAGGAGAAACGTTAATAAATGTGTTGAAAATTATGTTCAATGTTTGTTTGACAAGAGGCGTAATCCCCTCCCAATGGCAAAATGCACAAAAAAGGTGACATTTCAGACCGAAAGAACTACAACAGACCTATTAGTTTTCTCTGCGATACATCCATACATACAAACTTCTTGAATTGCATTTCCCGGAGAACTATGATCTTAAATACCACACGGTCTTCTGGCCTAGGCACAGATCCATCGCACGCGTCCTGCGATGACACAACACATCTGCGCAGCGGGCGGGATTCGAAGCCCAGGGAACCCAATAAAACCTGGACCCCTTACCCATCAAGAAATCCGTATCAACACAAATGCATACCGAAGATTCTCTCCCCGGGTGGTAAAGGCCGCGGACACCCGGACGTTGTTAGTCAGATTAATAATCAGTATATTGCATTGATTAAGAGTATCTACGAAACTGGTACAGCTTGTGTCCGACTTCATGAAGATACCAAACAGTTCCGAATAGACAAGGTAATACTATCTCCCCGCAATTGTTTACAGCTGTACTCGAATATATGTTCAAGCGAACGGAACGAGATGATAGATAATATGGAAATTAATATAAATGGAGAAGATCTGAACCACCTAAGATTTGCCGATGGCATTGTAATAATATCTGATATTGACAAAGTTACAAAAATGCTGGAAACGTCTATGAAGCATCAAAAACAATTGGTCTTAAAATTAACACCTCAAAGGGAAAATTTAGCTTACAAATATCTTGGGCATGGGATTCGCTTAGGCTGAGATAATCAGACAACTGAAATACAAAAAAAGGTAGGTTTCTCATGGGCTGCCATTGGTAGATTGAACAACATTTTCAAGTCTATTATTCCAATTAAAAAGAAATGTTATTAACCAATGTGTTTGACCAGTAACAATAAATAAAATAAGAGTTACACAACACGCTATGGAAAGATCAATGTTAGGTATTACCATTAGAGATAAAGTACCAAAACTAGAAATAAGAAGAAGAACAGGAGTCACGGATGCAGTTAAAAGAATAGCCATGACTAATTGGGCTTGGAACGGACATGTTGCCAAATTGACGGATGATAGATGGACCAAAAAGATTCTGGAATAGCGACTAAGACAAGAGGCATATCGAAACAAACGACGACCACCGACTAGATGGACGGTTGATATAAAGTCAATCACCACACATTGGATGCAGTAATCTCAAGATAGAAATAGGCAGAACATTTTACGGGGGCCTACGTTAAGGAATGAACAAATATAGGCTAGTTGATGACGATAGTATAAAAAATGAGCTGGAGCAAGAAAAAAGTCCTAATACGATTTGGAGAAGTATAGCTAATTACTTAATAATTACAGATATTACATTTGAAATACCGACCAAAAGCCCCAAGAAAGAATTTTGAGAAAAGAGACCTATATGACCAAAAAAAGTTCAAGAAAAAATAAAAAAATATACATAACGAGTGGCAAGGAAATAGGTACCACATAGTATTAAAGTCAATTTCCTATTTTATTAACATCACGTATGCCGATGACACAGCGATAGTGGCAGATAACATCGAAGATCTTCCATGTCTTTCAAATGACCTAACTCCTGCAAGTGAAGCTTTGGGTTTGAAAATGAATATCAAGAAGGCAAAAAAAATGAGTATAGGCAGCAATAATTAACCAAATGCAAAGATATATGTAGCTGCAGAAGAAACCGAGCCATCTAGGCAGTTGAAATGCTTGGGTGGTTTACTAAACCATAGTTGGGACCCTGAAACTGAAATAAAAAGCAGAATAGAACAAGCCAGAAATGCTTTTTTGAAACTTCGTAAATTTTTGACTGATTGCAAGTTGGATTTCACCTGAGATACAAGATGCTAAAGTGTTACGTTTGACCTGTTTTCTTGTATGGAATAGAAGCATGGACGTTAACAGCCAGATTCATTAACAAACTTGAAGTTTTTAAAATGTGCCTGTGCCGAATGTTTAGAATATCACGGAAGAACAGAGTCTCCAAGAAGAGTGGGTCTCCAGGATATAGAACTTTTTGATTATGTAAAAAGTAGGAAGACTACATATTTAGGGCACATTTAGAAGAACGACACACTTTTCAGCAACTAGTACTAGAAGGAAAGATAGAGGGTAAGAAAAATCTAGGACGTACAAAGATGTCATGACTGCGTAATATTCGGCATAGTACAGAAATCCACAGTTATGAAATCCTTCGCAATCCTGAAAAAATACGAGTAGAATAATTTAATCGTGACTAGATTAGATTAGATTTAGAGAGGTGGCCTTTTGGCCTATTCCACTGAGACCTTTTCAGATCTATTGCGGTCCTCTAGTCCTAGATAAGATTCTCTAGCCTGACCCTTTTTATAATGTCTAGTAGCTTTAAGACTGTACCTTCCATGTAGCTTTTTGCCGGTGGATTTTCTTCTCCTAATGCAAAGAACCGCACATTTGCCAGACTGTCACACTGACATAAAATGTGCTCTGCTGTTTCTTCTTGGAGGCGACAGAATCTGCACAGGTCATCATCTGATAATCTCATCAGCTTCAAGTGCCTATTCAGCTTAAAGTGCTGTGTTAGAAGACCTACTATGGCTTTGATTGTTTTCCTGTCTTTGTTTATTAGGTCTGCCGTAAATTTTGGCAAATGTTCTGTAATGAACTGTTTCGTCTGTTTTTGTCCTGGTGAATTCCTCCATCATTAAAGAGATTTGTGAGCTATCCAATTCCTTGTAGCCGGTCTTGTTACTGAATTTGCAACGACGCAGAAGGGTTCCGGTCCAACGAATGGCATTGATGAGCCTTGTTTGCCCATTTCATCTTCTTTTTCATTGCCCTTATGACCCTCGTGCCCCGATACCCAGGCTACTGTAACCTTGATACGGTCTCCTAGTTTATTTAGGGCACACACGCAATCCCATACTAGCTTAGAATTGACCTCTACAGAATTGAGTTCCTTAAGCGCTGCCTGACTATCTGTGAAGATGGCAACTGAACAGAACGTTCTTTCCTGCCTTTCTATTTCTTTGCTTGAAGTTATTTCCTCCTGGAAAACTGTCATATCCTTAGATAGACTTACCGGGAAATTGTTGAATAAGAACATCTTCTTTTGTGCACACCACTGCTACGGAATTTGGGGTGTATCCTGGTGTTTATAACTCTTAAAAGGGTTTTTAGCGTGTATGACACTGATCTTCTATATGTTTTTATCTTTTAATCAAGATACACTTTGCAATCTTTGTAGATTCTCGATTTATTGTGAGACTATAGCTGTAAAAATGCACTAATAAAAATTAATTATAAAGAAGAGAAACAACGAGTGCACATCTTAGAAACCAAAAAGATTTTGATAAATAAATGGCAATAGAGAAAGAAGAAACAACATGGCAGTTTTCTTAAGCAAAGTACTAGTGATGTAACGAATATTCGCATTCGCATTCGCGAATATTCGCATATTTTTGCATATTCGCATTCGCATTCGCGAAATTGGTGCGAATGTTTTGCGAATATAAATATGTATAAGAAAAAAAAATAATTTGAAGATTAGGTTAATAAAATAAAAATCCATTCACTTCTCAGTTTTTTTTATTAAGAAAACTCACTTTATTTTACAAGCTTAGAAAACTATAAAATTGGAAAACAAAAAATAAATGATGCAGTGTAAACAAACAAAAACAAATTATTCTCTGAAACTTTTATTATCCAAAAGTTTTTAATTTTAGACAATCATCTTGAAAAAGTCTAAGAATTATTAAACTACAAATTTAAAATAGTCTATGTGTTTTTATGTAAAGAGTTTAAACAATCAATCATAAACAATTCGACTTCAGTTAGATAAGTTCAGATAAATTTATTAATTCAGCAATTTTCGGAGCAAGATACATATTATAATGTACACTACACTGTAATGTAATACAGTACATGATTTGTATAATTTTATTGTTCTGAAAATTGCTGAATTACTAAATTTATCTGAACTTATCTAACTACACACCTCACGCAAATGAGACTGCCGGTAGTGCCGGAGACAATTAAAATTGCCAAATTAAAAAAAACTGAATATTCGCATTCGCATTCGCATTCGCGAATGTTCAAGAACTGACATTCGTTACATCACTACAAAGTACATAAACGAACGAAAATGGAAAATGTGAATCCTATTTAAAGAGGAAAGTAAAAAAAAACGAATTTATATTTGAACAGTTTCAGTAACGAAACAATCTTTTTCATTTCCATAAAACCTATTCCGCTTTTAAGATATGAATGTGCCAAGACAAGGAACTGTTGGGATGAATCAACTTACTCCGATACTACTGTTAGAACCGCGAAGATTTATGCAACTTACGGTTTATTGACCGTCGTCACTACGACATTGTATTTCTTATATGAAGTGGATGCGTTTAGAAAACCGAGAATTATATAAGTCGTACGTTGATAGTAATTGCTTGATGTAATTTCAGGAATTTTTAAGGAAATCCTTCCTATCCTTAATTCGTATTATGAACGGGGAAGAATCACAATATTCATTATCAATGTAAAATATTGTTAAATTATATACGTGATAATAATTGATTTATTACTCTTCATATTAAAATAGGAAAAAATAGAAGATAAAAGATCAAATATATTAAGAGAGTCTGATAAGGATTAAACTTTTCCTTGTTAATGTTGGATTATATTAAAGCATATGGACACAAACAAATATTAATAATTATTGGCACACTGGAACACCCATGGGTTCCTCCATTTCATCTATCCTTGTGAATTTTAGATGATATAATCTCTGGCCCACAAAGAGATATAGATTACCGGCTCACAATGTTAGTACAAACATTATACCAAAACGCCACAATGCGTGTAAAACTACATGATACCACCAGAGAAATTCATATCAAGCGAAGTGTGAGACAGGGCGACACTCTCTCACCTAAATTATTTATAACGGTCCTCGAATACGCCTTTAAAATACTAAAGTGGGAAAACAGAGGAATAAAAATAGATGGAGAAATGCTCAATCATCTGCGTTTTGCCGACGACATAGTACTTACTACCGAAGATCTGGGTGAAGCACAACAAATGGTACAAGAATTAGAAAACGTATCTTCAACAATAGGTCTAAAAATGAACATCAGTAAGACCAAATTTATGACAAATTTAGTTTCCAGCTAACACCTAATCATCCAAAATCAAGTGGTAGAATTGACAGAAATGTACATATATCTTGGTCATGAAATCAGAATAGGCAAGGACAACCAGACCTGCGAATGTCAACGACGAATAACACTTGCTTGGGCGGCGTATGGTTCAGTAAGAGACATCTTTAAGAGCAACATCCCGATAGCTATGAAACGGAAGACATTTGACCAATGCGTTCTTCCTATTATGACATACGAAGCAGAAACTCTCACGCTCACAAAAACAACAGCCCTAAAAATGCGAGTGGCACAAAGACGCATGGAAAAATCAATTCTCGGCGTGACAAAAAAAGACAAAATAAGGAATCAAGACTTAAAAAAAAGAACAGGTATCAGTGATGTCGTCGAACGTATAGCCAAGCTGAAATGGAATTGGGCAGATCACATACCGAGACTGAAAGACACAAGATGGACCAGAAAACTAATTGACTGGCGCCCACGAGAAGACAAACGCAGCAAAGGACGACCACCTACACGCTGGATGGACGATATTAGACGAATATCCAAGAAAAGGCAACAAAAGCACAGAACCGTGAAGAGTGGCGAAAAATGGGAGAGACCTATATCCAGCAGTGGACAGAAAAGGTTGCATGATAAATCTCTGGCCATTTAAGGTTGTTGGACTTTAAAATCCCTTTTATTAAACGCTTTGTTGATGATCTAATTCTAGCATTACCACTGGACAAGACTTCGGGTACCCTGTAAGTGTTTAACGGTTTTGATCCTCATCTGTGGTTTACTTTTGAATTAGAGGACTCCGAGGGGAAGGCAGACAACATCTTGGTTAAAAATTCTTCTTTTTATGTAGACATGACTCTTTCAATGTGCCTCCAGTAAGTGGTTCCATCGTTTTCGTGGTCTTCCTACTGATCGTCTTCCTATTGGGAAACCATCTTTTCTCGATGGTACAAGTTGGTTACCAGTTTAAGAACTAATTTCTTCCAACAGTCTTCTCAATTACCATTCATCATCATCATCAGTAGCGTTACAGCTCTTTATGAACCAAAGCCTTCTTCAGAACAATCCTCCATTCGCCCCTGTCTCTGGCAACTCTTCTCCATGCTCTAATTCCGATAGACTTCAAATCATTTTCTAGGTTATCTTGGTACCTAAGTCTCGGTCTTCCTCTTCTTCGTTGTCCGATCGGCCCTCTTCGGTCAAAAACTTTTCTGACTATGGCATCTTCCTCTCGTCTGATTACATGACCTATCCATCTGAGGCGTGCTACCTTAATGAATTTTACAACGTCAGGTTCTCCAAATCTTCTATACAACTCAAAATTGTAACACCTGCGCCACAAACCTTGTTTTTTTATGCCTCCATATATTCGTCTTAGTATTTTTCGCTCAAAACGTATGAGCAATTCTTGGTCATTCTGTGTTAGTGTCCAAGTTTTTGAACCATATGTTAGCACTGGTCTTATTAGTGTTTTATATACAGTCAGTTTAATTTTTCTGGGCATTTTTGAGGCCATCTGTCCTCTTAAGCCATAGTAACACTTACTGGCGAGCACTATTCTTCTTTTGATTTCTTCACTGACGTTGTTATCTTTGGTTAGCAGCGACCCTAAGTATATGAAGGTGTCAACACCTTCCAGTTACCATTACCAGTTCCAATTACCATTCATGTCATCCATTTAAATATAAAATCAACCTCATCAAAGCCCTTACTTTTAGGTTACACAGGTTAACACATGCGCTTCATCGAAGAAAATCCCTTCTTTTATTAAGAAGTATTCTTGTTAAAAATTACTGTCCTCCTTCCTTAATTAATAAATATTCTTTCTCTAAAAGTTATGGTACTTTACCAAATGATTTACCCAATGGTGACCAATTACGGTCAATCTCAAATGGTACAGTTCTGGTACAACACGTGGACTCGCTTAACTTGGTCAACATTCAATTTTTCATCCTTACCGCATATTTCTAAACAATTTAATAAGTTACAAATAAACTTATTAAAATGTTTAGATATATACCAGCAAAAGTAGCCACTAAGAATACTAAGACTGTCAGAAATTTATTTTCCAAAACTAAAACTCCATTGTTTTGTGAACAAATTTATGTTGTTTACCACATTTGTTGGACAGAATGTAACACGTATTACATAGGACAGACTGGGCGTTCCCTTAAGGATAGACTAACTTCACAACTTAGTGACACTCACTTATCAAAACATTGTTTGTAGGCTTATTGATTTATTTTAGACGAACTGATTATGTGTCATCCTAAAAGTCAAAGACAATAAAGCCCCAGGAATCGATGAAATCTGTTTCGAAATGTATTAAGAAGGTGGCGATCAACTTTTTGCAACCATCCATAAACTAATAGTACTTATATGGCAGAATGAATTGGTACTAAAAGAGTAATTTAAGGGAATAGTATGTCCGTTGCATAAAAAGGGTGATCAACTGGAGTGTCATCAATCTTCGGCAATTAATTGTTTGAAAGACTTAAACATTTTACAAAGGATATTGTTGGTCAATATCAATGCGAATTTACTGCTGGAAAGTCAACTACACATCAAATTCAAGCACATGGGGAGATATATTACATAGATACATACCATCTCTTCGTCGACTTCAAAGCAACCTGCATTATATAATGCAATGATATACTTTGAGATCCCACCTAAGTTAGTTAAGTTGACCCAAGCAAAAATGCAAAACGTAAGCTCATGCGTTGGAATTGAAGGAGAAAACTCTACGTTCTTTGACATTAATAATGGTCGAAGACTCTTTAATATTGCCTTGGAAAAGGCAATCAGACAATTAAATATTAGAATGAATGGAACTATTTTTATTAGATCGACGCAAATTCTCGCATTCGCTGACGATATAGTTATAGTGAGCAGAAGTATAAGAGACATGGTGCAGTGTTTTACAAGGCTTGCGGACGCAGCAAGTGAATTGGGACTTGTGGTAAACGAGGTGAGGGGGCCTTGTTACTGGCTCCCTATATTCGAGAGTTGGAAATCTTTTGATTCCAAGCCTTACTTCAAAGGACTTGTGAATGGATGCATCTCCATAGGTTTGGTTCTTCAGTGACCGTTGAAGGATAAGGATTGTTAAGGTGAGCAAATATTGCTCCAGAGAAATAAAAGCACTTTAAGTTTATCGACTTATAATTAACTATTTTTAGATTAAAGAGGTTCAAAACGACGTAGCTGACTATACAGTATCAAATAATTCTTTCTTTATCACACGTAAAATAGAAAACCGTATTTATGAGAAAAAATGCCCGATTTCGGCGTAGAGAAATATTTTATATATGAATTGAGAGTGTTGCCTCAAGGGCGTGTGAGTGAGAACTGATAAAATAATATTTGGTGCGTAAAAGTGTAGATTACCCCTCTTGTATTTAGGTGTGAAAACTATTTAAGAGGCTGTGGCGCCATTAAGTCGGGCTATCCGAGCAAACCAGATATTAGTGAATATTTTACTTATTCTACACTAAAAAAAGTGTAAAGAACTATATTTTTATTTTATATTTTAAAATGATATGTTCATTTCTGGAACATAGACTGCCCGCGTTGAAGTATTTACTTCAAAACGAAAGAAAGAGTGATTTGAGAAAGTAAGCAAACTTAACTTAAATGTAATTTAAGAAATAACTATTCCTAAACTAGAGTAATACATATAAATGTGACAAAATTTAAAATTTTAATTCTCTACTTTGTCCACAGGAAGAGGACAGAGTTTTGTAATGGGTCTGTTAAAATATCCATCTCTAGTCTTTATTTTAACACTACGGACCTTATCGTCCTTACCAGTAAACAATTCAACAATTCTTGCCAATGGCCAGTGTAGGGGTGGAACTTTATCTTCCTTTAATAGAACTAAGTCGTTAACTTTAAGATTCTTCTGTGGTGTTAACCACTTGGGGCGATTCTGAAGTTGATTAAGGTAATCAATTTTCCAGCGTTTGGCAAATGATTGCTGAATCTTCATGTAGTTTTGCCAAATTGTTAATTTATTGTCAGGTATTTCCGTCACTATCTCTTCAGGAAATGACGTAATTGGTTTTCCTATTAGGAAATGTCCTGGAGACAATGTGTTAAAGTCATTTGGATCATTTGACATAGCACAAAGAGGGCGTGAGTTTAGTACTGCTTCTATTTGTGCGAGAACTGTGCTAAAGGCTTCAAAAGTTAAAGTGGTATTGCCTAAAAGCCTTAAAATGTGATATTTGGCACCTTTTATGGCTGCCTCCCAAATTCCACCATGATGCGGAGAATGGGCTACAATAAATTTCCATTGGATTTCAGAAGAGGAGAGAAAATTGAATATGGACTCAGAGGTTTCCTTTTGTTTAAGAAATAGTGCAACTTCCCTCAACTGATTTCTAGCTCCTAGAAAATTAGTGGCGTTATCTGAGTAGATAATTTGTGGACAGCCTCTCCTACTGATGAATCTTTTTAAAGCAAGTAAGAAACTTTCGGTAGACAGACCTGTGACTAATTCGATGTGCACTGCACGAGTAACCATACATACAAACAACGCTATGTAGGATTTTATTTTTGGAGCCTTTCTTAAATTGGAGCTTTTTATAAGAAATGGACCACCAAAGTCTAGACCAACATTGGTAAATGGAGGGGAGAAACATGAACGTTCCCGTGGTAAATCAGCCATTAACTGTGTGGCTGTCTTTGCTTTAAATTTAAAACAATCGTGACATTTATTAATTATCCTTTTAGTTTCTTTGAGACCATTTAGACACCAATATCTTAAACGAAAATTGGAAAGAGTATTTTGAGGGCCTGCATGACATAATCTTATATGTTCTCTATGCAGCATTAATTTTACTATGTGATTATGAGAGGGTAGAAGTAATGGGTACTTCTGTTCATATGGGACGTCTGAGTACCTTAGACGACCACCTACACGAATCATTTGCTGATTATCTATGAATGGGTTGAGTTTTAAAATTGTTTTATTTGAAATTATCTCCTTATTTTTAAGACAAGAAAATTCTCGAAAAAAGTGTGCCTTTTGCAAAAGTTTTATTATTAAATTTTCAGCATTTTTTAATTCTGAAACAGAGAAGGGTCCAACATATTTTTCATTTGGAAACTTGAAATTGTGAATGTACCTGAGAATAAGTGTGATACTGCGTTGTAGTTTTGAGAAGTTTGAAAATTTGAGAGATAAATTTTCAATGAAACTTATTGGACTTTCTTGTGCTAGATGAACTATTTTCTTTTCCTCGGGTATTTTACTAACATTTGGTTTTGAATCATAAGAAGTTAAATCTAAGTCATAATTAAGTAGAAATGCGGGACCTTGAAACCAAAATTTTGAGTTTAGAAGTTCAGGAGCAGACATGCCTCTTGACGCAATATCTGCGGGGTTTTGTTTTGACTTTATATATCGCCACTTAAATTGTGGGTTTCCTTGTATTTCAGAAACTCTATTTGCAACAAACTGTGACCATCTCGAGCTATGTGAGCCTAACCAAGCAAGTACGATTTCTGAGTCCGTCGAGCAGTTTATTGAGTCTATTTGAGTTAATCTATTATTTAGAATTTCAACTATTCTTTTAGTGAGTTTGCTGCATAAAACAGCGCCCATAAGTTCTAACTTAGGTAAAGTTAATGTTTTTATTGGAGCTACCCTACTTTTAGAGCTGATGAGTGTGGAAGAGACATTTCTTGAGCTATAAGTAACTCTAATATATATGCAGCTGGCGTATGCCTTTTCACTAGCGTCGGAAAATGCGTGTATTTGTATACTACATATATAATTTTCAATAAAAAAAGGTCTGTGAATTTTTAAATGTTTTAGTGCTGAAATATGTTTGAGAAAATTTAACCATTTATTTAAGAGTGTAGAGTCTAAACTTTCATTCCACTGAATTTTTGAAAGCCAAATCTTTTGCATTATTATTTTTGCAGTTACTATTACAGGATTAATTAATCCCTTGGGGTCGAAAAAACTTGCGATTATCGAGAGCACTTGTCTCTTAGTGTAGGAATCTTTTATTTCGGTTTCTGGCACTGAAATAGAGAAACTATCTAATTTAGAGTCCCAACAAAGACCTAATATTTTATTGGAATGATTTTCTGACGATATAACATACGTAGAGTCAGTTGAAAATTGTGAAATATTTTCTAAAAATTGTGGTGAATTTGAACACCATTTGTGAAGAGATATGCCTGCCTTTTGTAGCAGTGCAGTGATTTGCTCATGCGCAAGTGTGAGTGTTTCAATACTATTTGTACCATATAATATGTCATCAATATAGCAAAATTTAATGAGCATATCATAAGCGAGAGGATATTCTTCCTTATGCATGTTTGCGAGTTCAATTAAACATCGTGTGCTAAGGAAGGTAGCTGGTTTCGTTCCATAGGTAACCGTTTCCAATTGTATACATTTTAACGGCTTCGAGGGAGAGTTGCGCCACAAAATATTTAATAAGAAAGTTTGGTTGGGGTTTATTCTGATTTGTCTAAACATCTTTTTTATATCAGATGTGAATACATACTTGAAGAGTCTAAAGTTGACTAAAGTGTCAAATAGTTCTGGTTGTGTGGTATAACCCTTTAACATAATATCATTAAGGCTAAAACCAGAGGTGGTTTTCATGGATGCGTCAAAAACTACGCGCAAACGAGTTGTGAGAGAAGTGTCTTTTTCTACACTGTGGTGAGGCAAGAAATATTTGTTTTCTGAGTGTACATTCTGCAGAGACAACGGAACATATTTTGCATGTCCTAATTCAACATACTCGTCTATAAAAGATTTATATTGTTTGTAAAGAGAATCATTTTTTGAGAATTTGTTCTCCAAATTTAGAAATCGCCTTCGCGCCATTTGGAAAGAGTCGCCCAATTTATTATTTTCATTAGGCGTGCATAGGGGTAAATCTACTTGGAACTGTCCATTCGGTAGGATTTGTGTTGTGGCTTTAAATATTTTCTCAGCCTTTTCATCATCAGGACTTAAATGCTTTATTTCGGGAACTTCTTCAATGTCCCAAAACCTTTGGAGAAGATTATTTATATCTTCTTCTTCAGTGTGAGATTGAACAAATAAAGAAATATGATTCGAGTGTGAATAGTTACAGTTTGAGTGAGAGTGCAACTTTTTCTTAGATGAAACTTGTGGAGATAAGTTACCGAACATGACATATCCTAAATGAGTGTTTTGAAGCACTGGAAGACCTGCTCCAATATGAATTAAACCATCTTTTAATAGATCACAGTAAATTTCTGCACCTAATAAGAGATCGATTCTCCCTGGGGAGGAGTAAGAGGGATCACTGAGCTTTATGCCATCTGGTATTTTTATTTTGCTACGATCTAGAGGTACCTGAGGTATTTTACACGTAATATTATCCAAAACTGCACATGATACTTCAAATTTCATATCATGGTTTTTATATGGGAAAAATTCAATGTTTACCATTTCATTTGAGATGGAACAATTTTGAGAGATTGTGGAAATTTGTAATCTTTTATTAGTGGTAGAGTAATTTAGTTTATTTACTAAATCTTTTGTTGCAAAGCTCGATTGAGATCCATTATCGAGAAGACATCTTGCGTGTACAGGTTGTCCACTTTTAGAGTAAATTGTTACCAGCGCTGTGGCTAGCAAAACTTCGTTTTTTGGATTGAAAGTGGAGAGAGAAGAGATGCAAGATGAATTTTGACTTTGTGTGTCTGAGAGTAGACAATATTCATTTGTCTGAGTGCTTAAGTGAGTAGAAGTGTTTGGTGATTCATTATATGAATGTGGAGAATTAATTCTTTGAGTAACTTGGGCATTATTACTCCTTTGAGGAGCACGAAAATGACTTTGAGAGATATGTGGTGCACTATGGCGAGTTTGTGAATCACCCTGTATACTTGCGGACGATTGAGAGGTTTGTGACGCATTTAAGCGTGATTGTTGCCTATTGGCGTGACTTTGATTACCATCATGTGAATTTGAAGCACTCTGATTGCTTCGAGTGGGAGAGAATAAATTATTTTGATGAGTGTGAGAAAAATTATTTTCTTCATGCAGAAGTGTATTGTGCTTTTTATTGCAAATTTTACATGTGTATTTAGAGATGCATTTATCAGTAAAATGCTTAGTGCCAAAACAGTTTCTGCAAAGCTGTGCTTGCTTTACAAAATTAAACCTTTCTCGAGAATTTGTGTCTTTAAATAAGTTACACTGATATATTTTATGACCAGTTTGTTTACAAAATATGCAATTTTCATAGCTAGATTTATTATTATTTATAGTGGAAATATGAGTAGTTTTTTGAGTGACTTTATTATTAAACTTTGACTGAGTTTCAGTGTAATTAAGTTTCTCTAAAACATTACATCTTTTTTCTAGAAATTCAAAAAATTGTTTGAGTGTTGGAACATTCTTAGAACCTACTTCATATTCAAAAGCCTTGTGAGAAGCAAAATCTATTTTTTCTAAAAATATTTCTATTAAAAGGAGGTCCCAATGTTCAATTGGAACTTCGAGATTACTAAGAGCTTGAAGCGCTTGCTTCGTGTGTACAAGAAAATCTCTTAGTACCTGAGGAGTGCATTTAACTAGAGATTGAGACTTTAACAGCTTTTTTATAAGAGTACTAATCACTCGTGATTTGTCATCATATCTTTCTTTTAGGGTTTTTATAGCGATAGCAAAATTTGCATCTACTACTTCGATACTGCTAATTAAGTTTAAAGGTTCTCCTTTGAGGAAGGATTTTAAATATATAAACTTTTGTACATTATTTAAACTTGAGTTGTTTGTGATCAGAGTTTTAAATAGTTGAAAAAATTCATTGAATTCTGAGAAATTGCCGGTAAAGGTTTTCATGCTAATTTCAGGCAGCCTCGCACTGGAAACAGCATTATTATTTGAGCTAGGTACTTTATTTTCTGTTAAATTTAATTCTATTATTTTTCTTTGCAAACCTTTGAGTGTGTTGAAGTATTTTTCTTCAACATTTGCTCGATCAGCTGATTGTTGGTCGCTGTCATCAGTCTGTTCGATTTCTAATTGAATTTGTTCATATTGTGTGAAAAAATTAAAAAGTTTTTCTTTCCTATTTTCAAAATCAAGTATTTCGTTTTCTGTGTCTTTATTGGCTATAAACCATTCTGAGATACGTGTAATTGATGCTTTAAGTGATTTGCGCTTTTTCTTTAAAGCTTCCATTTTTTATTTAAAGTGAATTTATTTGCAAATATATGCTGAGCGAGAAATAAGAGTGAATGATTTTGTTTAGTGTAAATGTCTTTTTTAACTAAGACGCGATTTTAATTTTAATAGAGTATTTTTACTAGAGTGATAAACAAATATTATTCGTGAGAGCGGGCTGTGAGACAATCTGTATAATAAACAATTGTCAGCTATCTTTAGCGATATTGAGAAGAAAGATCTGTTGTCAAATCAAAGCCATTAGTTAATGTAAATATTAATAAACAAATAAAAGTCGAGACAAATATCTACCAATATAAAT
Organism: Diabrotica undecimpunctata; assembly: GCF_040954645.1. Taxonomy (NCBI): domain Eukaryota; kingdom Metazoa; phylum Arthropoda; class Insecta; order Coleoptera; family Chrysomelidae; genus Diabrotica; species Diabrotica undecimpunctata. The sequence continues at coordinate 111,259,116 of NC_092811.1, read as the reverse complement.
TATGTGCATGCAGTGATTATAGAAAATATAGAAAGAGTTTTAACCTCACCAAATGTTTTTCAAGTATCCAATTTAATTACCGCTGTCGCTTACCAGCACATAACGCACTTTTCACAAAACACACGTGTCTAATCTTGAACGAAGGTCAACTTGTGCAATCTTTCTTCTAGGGACGAGAAACCATTATTCTTTCTTCCTGTTGCTCTCCGGCGTGTGTAATCCTTTTCTTTCTTCAGTCCTGTTTCATCAAATAATCTGTGCTCGATAGGACCACGAATGAGTGAGAACCTTGTAACTGGCTCCCTATATTCGAGAGTTGGAAATCTTTTGATTCCAAGCCTTACTTCAAAGGACTTGTGAATGGATGTATCTCCATAGGTTTGGTTCTTCAGTGACCGTTGAAGGATAAGGATTGTTAAGGTGAGCAAATATTGCTCCAGAGAAATAAAAGCACTTTAAGTTTATCGACTTATAATTAACTATTTTTAGATTAAAGAGGTTCAAAACGACGTAGCTGACTATACAGTATCAAATAATTCTTTCTTTATCACACGTAAAATAGAAAACCGTATTTATGAGAAAAAATGCCCGATTTCGGCGTAGAGAAATATTTTATATATGAATTGAGAGTGTTGCCTCAAGGGCGTGTGAGTGAGAACTGATAAAATAATATTTGGTGCGTAAAAGTGTAGATTACCCCTCTTGTATTTAGGTGTGAAAACTATTTAAGAGGCTGTGGCGCCATTAAGTCGGGCTATCCGAGCAAACCAGATATTAGTGAATATTTTACTTATTCTACACTAAAAAAAGTGTAAAGAACTATATTTTTATTTTATATTTTAAAATGATATGTTCATTTCTGGAACACGAGGAAAAAACCAAATATATGTTGGTTCTAAAAACCTCCGAAATATCCAACAGAGAATTCAAATTAACAGCCATACCTTTGAGCAAGTCAAAGAATTCACATATCTTGGATCGCTAGTAAACGCAACAAACATGACAAGCGACGCTATAGCAAACAGAACGGTTCATGGTCTCCAGAAACATTTAAAAAATATAAATATAAAAAAATATAAAACGTGCAGTAAAGCTCAATATATACAAGACCTTAATAAGACCGGTTTTGATATAAGGGGCTGAAACGTGGACCTTATCTCAAAATAATAAAAGACTTTTTGGTATTTTTAAGAGAAAAATTCTTAGAAGGATTTTTGGGGCCGTAAATGAAAATGGGCCATGGCGTCGAATATACAACTTTGAACTATATCAGTTATACACCGATCCAGATATTGTGAAATTCGTTAAAGTGCTGGACACATTGCTAGGATGTCAGATCACGAATACACGAAGGGGTTAACATTTTCAAAACTAGAGGGCACAAGAAGTAGAGGACGACCACGAAGGAAATTGATTTATAATTTGGAAGAAGACCTAGAGATTCTCAGGGTCACAAGATGGAGGAATCGACAGGAATGACGACTTCTTTGTGAGCAGGCTAAGATCCACAAGGGATTGTCCAGTCAGTTATAATGATGATGATTATGTGTATGCATTTATGTACAAAACAGTCTTCAACAAAGGATGAAGTAGCAAAATCCTTTTGTTTTCTTCTACAATTTTTGTAAGCAACAAGTAGATCTACGACCTACAAGTATCCTTGTGAACTATATTTTTATATATATTACAACAATGTATATTTTTTACTTTTTGTATTTTCGCATAAACATTTAGTCTGGAATGTATCGTTTTAGTACAAGTAACCAAATTGTTTTGTATCGTTTGAAATAAAAAAACGCCAGACTTAAAATCAATCCTGACCTACAAATATCGGCTAATAAGCAACTGCGATGGTCAGATCAAACAATCAAATAATGAAAAGAGAGATACCGTATAAAGTACACGGTGACACGAGTACTAATAGTTCTTAATTGTTTGACAATGCCAGCGGTCTGGACTATTTTCGGTTCCCACGCCAACGACTAGGCACTCTCAAAGACATCTGTTCAACACTACAAGTGGTTGTTCTTTCTTTCTGCTTTTCTTTGACGCATATGTGAGTGTGTTGATTTCGCCCAAAAAGACTAAAAAATTATAATGGGACTTGTCGGAATGTTACGAGTGTGTGTTTGTGTGTGGGGATATTTTTAGTTCGCTGTTTATACACCGCTACAGTTATATTCGTAATATAGATTAAAAAATATTTGCAAATAAATTAAAAGTTCCTCTGGCATTAGGTTTCTGATTTAAAATATTTTTAACGATTACAAAATAAATTTAAGTTTAATCTAATTGCATATTTTTTAGCAATGTTTATTACTATAATACCTTATATGCTTTCAATTATTTTTGATTAACTTATTCACCTCGATAAATTAAAAACTGTACTATTTGTAACACTATAATATATACATAACGTTAAAAAAGATATTTAAGGTATAAATACTAAATTGGCCAGTAGATCTTCTTCATTCAGAGCCCTACTGCACACTTTTCACACCTATTAAAGCGAATTTATAAAATTCTCGTGTCACAACTATTCCGAAACCTCTGGACCAATTTTTATAAAATTTTAAGTGTATTCGGTAGGTCTAAGACTAGGTTGTAATATATTTTTCATACCCTTAAGTGCTAAGAGTAATACACCCCAAAATAATTTTTTTATTTTTGGGCAAAATTTTATATTTTTATTTTTTTTTTGTACGTACAACCCTTAATTATATAGATACGTACAACCCTTAATTTTCACCATTCTATCAGCAACCCCTATTTTCTAATAGCCATATTAGTGTCAGAGAGTAAGTTGCCAGACTCATCCGAAACGGATTGCCCGATTTTTATGAAATTTTGTTTGTATATTCTAAGGTCTGAGAATCAGTTTTAATATATTTTTATACCCCTAAATGATAAGGGGGTGTCTACCTCAAACATTTTTTTATTTTATAGATAAATTGTTTAATTTTTATTGTTTTATGATGTGGCATTAAACAATACAACTCTTAATTTTTACCCTTATATTTTAATTTTAACCCTGGTCAATAACTGATCAATTATCACTACAGTTATTTCTCCAAGGCGTCCACCAGGCTACGTTCCACCCAGTAAACAGCACGTAGTAGGGATGAGAACAAAGCCGGTCTTCTGCTTCTCTCACACAATAAGCCTTCTCTCACTAAGAAAACTATACATCGAGCGTTGTAATTATGTTTACAATTATCATTTTACCTTATCAGTGTAATTCTCAAGTTAATTTATTATCAATTTGCTCCCAGAAAACTTAACATGTTAATTTCCTTAAAAAGGCAAAATGTATGGTTATAACAGCAAATTTACTAAGATGTAAACTGGAGGTAGAAGGTCAGATAATAGAACAAGTGATGGAGTTAAAATATCTAGACATCACATTATCAAGCTACGGAAAGCTCTAAACAGAAGTGGAAGATCAAGTGAATAGAGCAAACAGAGCCGCAGGTTGCCTGAATGAAACAATCAATCAATCAGTTTATAACGTTTTAAGCCGTCTTCTGATTTCCAGTCTCCATTTATCTTGGTCGTTCCAAAGGTTTTCTTCAACTCCCCTCTCCCTTAAGTCTTCATCGATTCTTTCTCCCCATCTTAATCTCGGTATACCTTGCTTTCTTCTTCCATGTGGTGTCCAGTTCATTACTTTCTTTGGTATTCTGTGTTCATGCATACTTTGGACGTGTCCATACCATCTTAGTTGATTTATTCTGATGTCCTCTGTTATATTGTGCTTAACACCCATAATTTCTCGTATTCTTTCGTTTCTAACTCTGTCTAATCTTGATTTTCCAGCCGCTCTTCTCCAGAAGTCCATTTCTGTTGTTTCTAATGCGTTTAAGTTTTTTCCTTTCAGTGGCCATACCTCACTTTCATATGTAATAATGCTATTTATAAATCTGTTAAAGATTTTGTGTTTGTTTTCTTTAGATTGTTTTGTCCCACAGTACACTATTTAATTGCCTAATGGCTTGTCTTCCCTGGTTATTTCTATGTTTAATTTGTTTGTCTAATTTGCCATCGTTGGTTATTTGCATGCCAAAATATTTGTACTTTTGACAGTGAATTATTTCTCGCTGTATTTCTTCCAAGAAAGATTTTGTTGAATTCCCCCAATACACAAGTATTCAGTTTTTTTGATATTTACTTCTAGCCCCCATAGTTCGTTTTCTTCGATAAGTTTACGGGTCATATTATATTCGAGGTCTTCATAGTCTTGGGTCATCACTATCTGGTCGTCTGCAAAACTCAATGTGTACAATATTGCGTCGTTTAGAGGAATTCCCATGTTTCTGCATTTTTTTTCCACGTCTTCATCGCTTGCTCCAAGTAGATCTTAAACAAAGTAGGAGACACGCAGCTTCCTTGTTTGAGTCCTTTGCTGATAGTGAAACCCTTGGATACCTCCTGACCTTTCTTTATTTTATTTGTGTTATTCTTGTTGAGGTCTTGAACAGCCTTGATTAAGCTTACCCTAATATTTGTTTTCTCGAGCTTCGCAGAGTTTTTGTTGTGGCACACTATCATAAGTTTTTTTAGGGTCCACGTACAGGAGATGTATTGGTTGATTTCGTGCAACTTTTTTTTCGATTAGCTGGGTAACAGTAAACAGATGGTCAATAGTTGATCTATCTGCTCTAAAGCCGACCTGTTCCTCGGTCTCCATATCACAGAATTCATCTTCCATTCTCTTTTTGGTGAGTTCCCCGTAAACTCTCGAGATGGTACTAAGGACTGCGATTCCTCGATAATTGTCACATACATCTTTACTTCCCTTTGTATGTATTGAAATGTCATGAAAGAATATGGAGAAATAAAAATATCGGAAAAGAAATTAAAGGCAGAATTTACAAAACAGTCATCAGACCAAAAATGACATACGCGGCAGAAACACGACCTGACACAGAGAAAACAAAAAGGATATTAGATTTATAAGAAATTATTTTAAAACGAGAAGTGTAATAAAAATTTAATATTGTTATTAATTGGATGATGTGTCTGATTTGATAATATTATGAAATTTTGACAATCGTTGTGAATCGAATAATGTCTGTATTTTGTAATTACAATTTTAATGGGAATAAGCCACAATTGAAGTTTAAAATAAGTTTATTAACATTTCAATTTACACTTTAGAAATCATTCTCAAATTTTCCGAAGTGGAAATTGAAACATCAATAAACTTATTTTAAACTTCAATTGTGGCTTATTCCCATTAGGATAGTAATTGCTCTAAGATGCCACAAGAAAATAGCTTCAGAACTGTATTTTGTAGTTTAAACCTACTTAGAATAAATATATGATGACTAGAAACGAATTAATTGAGAGCAGTGAATTGATGTGAAGAACCGCTATTTTGTGACGATACCCGTGACGACGCCATCTTGTAGCGCTAGGTTCGTGACGCTCGCCTCAGCATTTTACTATAGAGAAAAAAGTAATACAACGCCAGTATACAGGCTTCGTTTTAAAAAAAGATGTTAATTCGTGAGAGGTAGTAGCGATATAAAATTGACATCGGTACTACCAATATAATAGCTGCTTCTTGTTTTACTCAATCATTTGTAAGCATAATAAAGGATTAAACCATCTCTTCCTACAAGTATCTATCCTACCAGTAGGATATTTATCTTTTTCTAAAACAAACTTATCTAGATGAAAATGCCAATTTTTATGTAGTACCGGATGCTTGGTGCTAATCAAATCGTATTGTTAAAATAATTTATAATTTATTAATATTATTTAGAAATTTCTGATAAGAAAGTGATATTCAGTGATTTTTATATATAATTTGCAACAAACAGGATGCATGTTATGATCATATATATTTGTGTCAGTTTCACCAGATATAAATAATTTCTTCCGTGAATTTTAATGTTTATAAAGAAGCAATAAAAGACGGAAATAGCCAAAATAGAAAAGTCATAAATATATTAATTAGTAGAGCATACCATGTGAGTTTAAATTTAGCAAGAAAACAAATATAGTCCAAAAATTTCGGTTTTGTGTGTCGACAAAAATTTTTTGAGAAAAATATATTCAAAGAATTTTAATAGCAAATAGTTGTACATAATTCAAAATAACGCTCTTAGAATAATAAGCGGTGCATTTAGAACAACTCCTATTACAAGTCTTCAAGTCGAACTCGGTGAAATAGCATTAGATTTAAGAAGACAGGAATTAATACTCATATGCAGCGAAGCGGTACTATTTACAATGGTACCAAATCATTCGCTCCCCGAATATTTAGCACGCAAAAACCACATTAACTTTTATGAAAGATACATACGAATCATTAATGAATTAAACCTTGTAGTCCCCGAAATCTATCCTAATAGCAAGATGATAACTCCCCCTCCTTGGCTAATATCTTCTCTTCATATCAATTTGTATCCATTTTCAGAAAATAAGAGAGAAACCAATTGTCATTTAATTAATTCTAAATATCAAACCTGCTCAATTTTCCTGCTTCAAACAGTTATTCACCAATGAATCTAAGCCGGAACATTGTGAAGCATATGCTTTTGTCACAAAGGATGAAATAAAGAAATATAAACTAGCGGAGACTAATACTATTTTAACAGGAGAACTCTTTCTAATATATAAAACCATATGTCACGTTACAAAAACTCCTGAAAATAACTTCCTAATAATAACAGACTCACTAAATTCTTTAGAAATCATCTCTAAAATCTATTCTTCCCCTCCTGTGGATAAACCTCATTAGCCAAGAATTGTACAATCGAAATCACACAAACATTGCTTTCTTGTAAGTACTACCTCATATTGGAATCACGGGAAATGACCTGGATGATACATATGCACGAGATGCCTTAGAGCATGCAACTAGTGACATCTATCCAAAAACTCCAAAGATAGATCTCAAATCATATTTCCACAGCAAAACATTGGACATATGGAATAGCATATGGTTCAAAAAATAGGCGAATTTACTTGAGATAAAACCAACCTTTCAACCATAGTCTGATAGTTCCACCAATCGTTTTTATCAGTTGATCAACACGCGACTGCTGCTTGGTCACAGTTTAATGCTTTAGCCATATATTGTGGCATGATTATAGTCACCTTATGCATGGCTAGCTGATGCCACGAGATCTCCAAACGGAGTGTTATGCTTGCGAGACCCCCTAACAATTAAACACCTAGTGACCCGTTACAAAGTACGGAAAGAGGTGAATTCGGAATTCTGAAGAATGTGAAAGTACAATTCTTAAAGCGCGGTGCCAAAGTGATTATTCCATATTTAAAAGTAATAAACTATTTATACGAAATTTGATTGTTGTACTGTTTGCAAATAGCCATATAGGATGATGCGAGGTTGTAGATAAAAACTAAAAAAGTTGTATTATTATACTTTAGCTAATCAAATTCATAACCATGCCCCTAGCGTGTAAAACATTTGAAATTATCGTTCACGATGACAAGTAAAAATCTAAATAAAAAAGTACATTTCTCATATATCAATCATTTATCGAAAAAAAAAATACTGTAATCGTCAAAATATTGTTTGGTTAAACTAAATGGTGCGCATCTTAACGAAGTTTAAAAACAAGAAGTGAGATTACTCTAGTTGAAAGGGGTATATCGTTTTGTTTTGTTACCATAGATATTTAAGTTACATAGTTCTCCTGTCATTCACCGATTGTACACACTTTTTCTGGAAACTAAAAGTACGTTTATATCTGAACTTATCTCCGTAATTAAATGTCGAGTATCAGACATAAATTTGCGCCGTTTTCTTTCAAAGATTGGTGATCCAAATGGCAATTGTATCTTTCCAAAGATTTCTGTGAATGAGCGGTCAAACTATCTCGTCAGGTCTTTTTGGACCGATGGAGTTCTCTGCATCCAACTGTATATACAGTCCTCTCTCTCTATAACGATATGCAAGGGACCGGGAATTTTCATCGTTATAAGGAGAGATCGTTATACAGAGAGAGACAAAATTCGGTACTGTAATATTAATAATACTGTACTAAATAACCTATTTTAATTTAAAAAAATTGTCAAAACGAATATAAATGAATTAACATTGTATTCCACATAGATTTATTAACGAATAATATAAGCAATACAGTATAAAAAATGACTGTACAATTAAAACATGTGTACTGTACAATAAAAAAAAATAATATGCTACTGTAAAATATATTTAGCCTACTTTACCAAAAAAATCTGTCACCTTGGTCTGTCTTCTTTTCCTTTTCCACAGAACTGACCTGACCATGTCCTGAAGACTCATCGAATCTTCCACAGCACTCATATCGTCTTCCTGGTGGATGAAAAATCGATGCAGTACTTTTGCTGCATCCAATGCCTGCTGAGGGGTCGGAGCTGGTTCTGGCTCTGCTTCCACTTCCGAGTCACTGTTTTCTTCTTCTTCTACACGAACTGCTTGCAGGATGTCCTCGTCAGAAAGTCCAGATGTTGTAGCTACATTTTCATCAACTTCTTCAAAATCTGTTAGCTCTTCCGGTCCGTAGGTGATAGTAAGTTCAAACTGTCTGGCCCAAACATCTAATGTCAGGTCATCTTCATCATCAGTCAATCCTTGATCTTCCAGCCATCCTGCGTGTTTGAAGGAATGTTTTATTGTATTGCTCGTCACCTCGTCCCAGGATTTACTAATCATTAGGATGGCGTCAAGAATGTTTAGTTTAAGATCGCCATTATTCTCAACCATTTCCATCAAAAGTCTTCTCCTGTAATGGCTTTTCAAACTCTTGATGACACTTTGGTCCATGGGCTAAAGGACACTTATGTTTGCTGGCAGAAAAGAGAGTTCGATGTTTTGAAGGTCGCGCAGTACAGGATGAGCAGGACAATTGTCTACAAGCAAAAGAATTTTTTCCCTTTAAGCTTGACATCCCACTTTCTTATCGCTTCTTCAAAAATTTCCGAGGTCATCCAAGCACTCTTGTTTGCTTTATAGGTCACCGGCAGATTTTTTTTATGTTTTTAAAGCAACGCGGGTTTGTCGACTTCCCTATCACTAACAATTTTCGCTTCACCGAACCTGTCATGTTAGCGGTCACTAAAACTGTAATGCGTTCCTTAGAGAGCTTTCTACCAATGCACTTTTCCAATTTAAATTTTAAAGTTCTGTTTGGTGTCATTTTAAAAAACAATCCAGTCTCATCGTATCTTCAGTCATATCGTGCCTTCAGTCCAGGCCACACGTTTTCTAGCCAATCATCCGTTACGTTTTTGTTAACATCGCGAGCCTCCGCTGATTTGCCCGTAGTTGATCTTGTGCCGCAGCTTTCACTTGCTCAGCCAACCCTCAGATGCCTTGAAATTCTCAATTCCAAGTTCTGTTGCAAAAAACTCAGCTTTTGTCCTGACCATAGGCCCAGAAAGTGGAATATGGTTCACTGAAGCATAGCGCGATCTAAATCTTCGTGCTGAGGTTTCCACAACTTCTTCCTGCTACCGCCCTCCATCTCCGCTTTAAGCCACTTTTTTCTGTCCTTCCATATCGTAGCTACAGTTGACTGAGATAGCCCCGTCCAGCGAACGACATCCGATTGCTTTTCACCTTTTTCTATTGCTCGAGTTATCGATAACTTTTCCTCCACCGAGAGCACTTTACGCTTTTTCGAAAACATGTTGATTGTTGACACACTAAGATACAACTCAAACTGGAAATGAAAAGTCGTCAATAGATGACAACATCTGTGTGATAACAGTTAGATACGCCGCCCGAACAATAAACGTAAGTCACTTAATTCTCTGATAAGAAAGAGTAGAATGGGTGGCCGCATTCCTTAAGCGCAAAACAAAATAACCGCTGGACAATGATCTTGCCACTCGTGACTCAAGTAGTCTGAACTTTAAACACAATAACACATTTGTCATCAACTATTGAACGCTAAAAAGTTATCGCTATAAAGAGAGAACGATATCGGTATAGAGAAAGAATTAATAATAATACATGTAATACAATAAATAATTAATACATTGTTCTTATGATGAACCAACCAACGTTTACTATTTTTATCGTTATAGAGGAATTATCGTTATATAGGGAATCGTTATAGAGAGAGACTACTGTATATACATTTCAAAGGCATCTATTCTTTTTTCTGTTTCAGAGTCCATTGACCAACTTTCACAACCATACAGCAAAACAGAGAAAACCTAACATCTGATCATTCGAATTCTGAGCTCTAGACTAAGGTCTGATCTTGTAAAAAATGTTTTCATGTTCATGAGTTTTCCTCGCTTGTTCAATTCTTGATAGGATTTTTTTTGGGTTACACTGGCTGTTGATGTTTGGTATTATAATTATTAAATATTTTACGGAGTTATTTATAACGTTTATTTATTTAACCGTACAAATGTATTTACTTATTAGTAGAGGTTGGGACACTTGGGCCTGGAAAAATTTTGTATCTCAATATCATTGTAAGCTCCTCCAACTCTAACGTCACATATTACGTCGAAGGAATCTATATGACGAGCTGTCATAGTTCAATTATTATCCGCTAGTCGGCGCTAGTAATCCGCCATTTTTAAATCCACATTAATTTACAAAATTTAATTATTATTACAAATTATTTGGACACCATCATATCTACTATAAATATTCGCCTCTTCACTTCCTCCGTAACGTTATTATCAGACGTGACTAGGGATCCCAAGTATATAAAGTTTTTTACCCCCTCTATGTTGTATTCTCCTATTGTTATATTTTGTGGCTGCCTTATTTCTGCGTTTTTAGTTACCTGCATATATTTTGTTTTGGTCTGATTGATTTTAAGACCACTATTTTGTGCAGCTCGTTCTATTTGGTTGTATGCCTTTATCATTTCTCTTCTTGATCTTGCGATTATGTCAACATCATCTGCAAATGCTAGTATTTGCACGCTTTTATTAATGATTGTTCCTCGTAATGAACTATACAAAATATACCAGAATCCGGATATTATCACATTCAGTAAAATAGGACGGCTGCGTTGGATAGGACATGTAGAAAGAATGGAAGAAGGCGAAATACCAAACCAAATATTTAAACAGATGCCAGTAGGAAAAAGAACAAGAGGAAGACCGAAACTGAGATACTTAGAACAAATAGAAAATGATATAACAACCTCAAAAATAAAAAACTGGAGAAAAAAAGCACGAAACAGATCAGAATGGAGAAGAATCCTGGAACAGGCCAAGACCCAAAAAGGGTTGTCGAGCCAGTGATGATGATGATGATCATATCTACTATTTATCATCACATCATATCTAAGTTGTTATTGGTCTGATTGGAGCGTGTCATCAACATAATGTGCAGCTGTCAGCCTCGAATAAACACAAGTAGTGATCGGCTACTATAGGCAATATCCCCTCAAACTATTACTCCAACTGTCCTGTGTACATGCCTCTCAACAGCAAACTCGATATCTCTTCGCCATCCTATGAACACCACGCATTCCTAAACAAAATCGTGGTTCATCGCTGAATACTACATTATGCCATTTCAATGCTACCGTTCTCTGCACTAATTCAAACTTTGATGACAGTGTTCAGTAGTTAAAGAAAACATTAGTCGTGGGCGAAGTTAAACTAATTCAAAATTTTGAATGAGACGATATAGTGCACGAATAGTAACAGATCTACTCCAAACCATTGGTGAGCGCCTTACGCCAGCGTTTATCTAGGTGCTGTTAGATATTGCTAAATATTTTTAGAATAACAACGGAGTTGTACTAACGGATGGCACTGTGCGAAGGAAATTAATAGAGTCTAGTTTAGGATCCAAAGGAAATCACCTAACGGGCAATCATCATCAGAAAATAGTGCAACTAAGTAAAACGTAAAAAAAAGTAAAAAAAAAAAATTTTCGACATTTTATATTTTAAAAATATTAGAAAAAGAAGAAGAAAAAGTTGGCTATTTTATCCTACAAATAAAACAAAAAATACAACGAAGAATTGAAGTGAAGTGTATATTACAATTTACTCCGATGCTGACAGAAGATTATATAAAAAAGTTATTAAAGCCAGATAAAAAAAAAACATTTTATAGCATGTACAATTTAACAATTATTATGATTTAAATGAAATTTATCATATTGTTAATGAATATTTCCCTAAAATTGATCTCTCATACTTTATGTTTGTATTTGTTATGTCTTCTACTAATGCCACTAAATATCTCAAATCAATATAAAACTCCCTCAATTGGTGGTTAATGACCAATAATATCCAACAAATCTTCGATTAGTATAATCATCGGTCATCAGCCTTTTCTTAATAAAAATAATCATAAATATCCAGCTATCAATTCCTACGAAATCGTCCGCACTTTTCTGTCTTTACTCTCCAATTTGTTCCGCAGCTGCTCGGACAAGGATAGAATGGGTAAAGACGGAGTAGCTGACCTTCTCTTCGAAAGGTCAATAGAGCCCCTATGGCCGTTTGCTTAGAATAGAACTTTCAATAATAATTTATTATATTGTATTTATAGGCAAATATTCTCAGTTAAACTTGTATAATTTAGGTGATTATTCAGAATGAGGTAAATTAACCAATTTTAAGGGAAATCTAAATGGATACCATGAGTTTCCAAGGAAAAGCAGTGTCCTTAAATAAATAACTAGCTAGTGATATTATGTGGATTTGCATAATATAGTCTGAGAAGTGCATAACATATAACAGTATATACGAGGGATGTTTGAAATTAGGTACAATTTTGAAATAAATAGTGGTTTGAGGTGAAAGTCTATTGTGAAAATTGTGCAGAATGTTTTACCACAATTTTCATAAAAAAAATATCCATTTATTTTTGTTTGTTGTGTCGCTTTGCCGAATAGGCCAAAGTTGTCACTCCCGTTCTCCAAATTTTTCTTTCCACATTGTATTTGCATATCTTTTATTATCGTCACCACAACGAATTTAGTCTCTCATGGTCATTTCGCTTCACGATGTCGCCAGTTTCATATTTCTTTATAGACCAATTAGCAAATAAAAAGCCTTTTTTATGGCACTCTTTGCTTTTTCTGTAAAAGTGTGTTACTTTTCCATACCAGTCGATTTCCACTTTTATTTGGCTGCCTGATCGGCAGGATCTTTTCCTTTTTTTGTGTTTTGTGAATTGTTTCAACTTTTATCTTTGGATAAGATGTGAGATGGTTGCTTTAAATAGATATCCAGGTCTGAATTTCACAAGTGAGAACAGAAAGAATTCAATTCATTCATATTTTTAGCTCTCGGTTGCACAAAAGTCTTCCGAAACCCACACATTCCATTCTTACGGCCATATTCTTTCTTCCCATAACGTGTCTTCTCTTTGTGTAAGGGGTGCTACAATGGCGACCGTCACTCTCTGGCTAGTTACCGGCTTATAAAGCTGGGTACCAACCTACCAACTCGGCACAGATACCAATTTTTCAGTTTCTAATTAAAGTGGGCCATCATCGTGTTTCGTAGGCACGTAAAGTAGTCAAAGATGTACTGTAACGTGTCAGAACGTTTTCGCGTTCAAATCTATTTATTTTTCCTTTATTTTTCTAATTTGGTCAACATCCGGTGTATTCGATCATTTTTCTGCAGTCTATTCTCACAATAATTTTGTTATGATCACTTTACAAATTTTATCACTAATAAAAAGTTCCGGTAGCCCTTGATATTTCCTTTGAAATATTCTATATATAGCGGAGTACCGCTAGTCTCCAACCACTAGTCCAAATTGAGTAATTTTTCCGTCCCCTGTTGAAGACGATGTAGCATTTGCTGGTACTACCTCTGATCGTCTAATGACCCCTTTATTAATTGGGTAAGACATGTCATAATTATCTTAAATATATATCTTTTTATTTTCGCCTATCAGGTATCTTATTGTTTTTACTTACAGGGTCTTAATTACCACTGAAAATCTTTTACGCCCACAATATTTTTCGACTCAACTGCAATCCCTTTTAAGACTCTACAACGTCGGAGTAGTAAGTCAACCCTAATCGATTAATTCAATTCAAATTAAGGCAGATATGAGCTACTCCAAATCATTTGGCATGGTTAAATTGAAGGAAAAAGCGCCTTTAGGACGAAGAAGAAGATTCTGGCTTGCTAATCTGAGAGCATTTTATAGAAAGACCTCAACACGGCTATTCCGTATAGCAACCAACAAAGTCATCATAGCCAGAATGATCGCCAACGTTCGGAACGGACAGGTGCCCTAAGAAGAAGAGCCGATTAATAGTGATGAACCATTTGTGGGCTTCTTTCAATTTGAGACTGAATAATAGTTATGCTGTACTCAGGTACTTTTCACCTTTTTTATTTGAATTAAAAGAAAATCAAAATGACAACTACGAGTCTGGACTCAATTAGTTAAATAATATTTGATAGATTTCTTCATCTTCTAATTTCATGAGACCGTTATTTATCGTTGGATATCATGTTGGCTACCATATTCGCTATCGTGAATTTATTGACAGCAGCTGGAAATAATGATGTAGTCGATTTTCCGTACCACTGTCTTGATAGATTTACGTGACATTTAATTTAGGCATTATGTACTTATATAATTATTTTATAATATACATGTTCTTTGTACGGTCTCGAAGTTTAATCATGATTAAAGGTGAGTAGTGTTAACTGAACAATAATTTCACATTCTATTTATGTACAGATAAAACTGTTTTATTGTATGCTCATCTCCTGTATTGCATTGTGGATTTTTCATGCTTTGTGTAAAGTTCGGAAAAGCTAGATCCACCTTCAATCGGATGGGGACCTTCTTCAAGAGTCACAACCTCTCTCTTGATACAAAAGTAAGAATGCGTAAGAATGCTGCGTCTTCTCTGACCTCTTTTATGGTGTTGAATCGTTGACCTTGAACGTAGATATGTACAGAAAACTGGAAGCATTTGAGACGTGGCTATATCGGAGAATGCTTAAGATCCCGTGGACTGACCGAGTCACAAATGAGGAGGTCCTCAGAACAATGAATAAGAACCGAGAGGTACTGACCACCATCGAATCTCGAAAGTTACAGTTCTTCGGACATATTATGCGAAATGAATCCAGATATGCTTTCCTTCAAGCCATCTTACAAGGAAAAATATTTGGAAAACGAGGTCCAGGAAGAAGAAGAACATCTTGGTTAAAGAACCTCAGCATCTGGTTCAATACAACACCTGTGCAGCTTTTCCGCGCTGCTGCAGATAAGATAAAGATTGCCATGATGATCGCCAACATTCGTAACGGATAGGCACATTGTATGCTTGTATAATTGAAATACAGTTAATCCGTTTCAAAGAAGACTTTTATTTTATTTTTTCTTCCTCCTATTTTACCTTCAATTTTACATTCCGTAATCAACTATAGCAGTCTGTATCTTGATTTTCTCATGAAATGGCCAAAATATTCAACAACTTGTATTTTTAACAGCTTGAACGTCTGCTTCATTTTTATTAATTCTGCGTTGGACTTCAATATTGGTATCTCGGTCTATTCACAATATACGCAGCATTTTACGATAGCAACAGCGTTCAAATGCCTCTATTTTTTTATCTCTGATTGTTTCAGCGTCCAGGCGACGGAGCAGTAGAGTAAGTAGCGTTTGAAAAACATTGTAGCACATTAGCCGTATACTTGAGTCCATCTTTAGATTTTTTATTGCATTATACTTTCTTCATATTTACAAATTTGGCTATAGTGAGTTTAATACGTCTTTTAGTCTCTTGAATTTGCTCTGAATTATTGATAATTGAATAATTATGATATACAAATCGTGAACTCGCGAAATTCTTGAAGTTGATTTGCGTTGTTAAGAAGAAACTTTTTCTTTAAGCATATTTTCATTTATTTTTTTTTAACATCGACACTCAACGAAATTCCTACTTTGAGAGCGCAATAAGTAGCAAAGGACATATTTTCCGGATATACGGCACACGTCAAAAAGAAACTGGAGTTTACTTAAAAATTTTCGTCGTATACTGGTGGACAACTATAAATTTGCGCAATTTGATCGTAAATGTATGAGTTCTATATTTAATATCCTGTTAATACACTAAATTGTTGTATCGGTATTTTTATTTTACTTCTCCCTTAGATTAAAATATTCTGTTAACCCTTTACCGTATGAATTTTTGTTTTTTGTCAAAAATAATCTAAAAATAAAAATCTAGCTACGAGGAAAACTTTATTGACCAAAAAAATGTTGGTGCCAAATATGGAACATCATGAAACAATGTAATATTAAAGTTAAACTATTTTGAAGCTACAGTATACACTATACAGTGATGAGTGCCTTAAGAACCGGCAAAATAACGCAAAAGATAGAAAACATAACACGTTGTGAAATAAAAAGAGATGAAAGTAGTAGAGGTGGGAAATTATTGATAGAAACCACTAATTTACATTAAATTACATTAGGACTATCGATAGTTTCCCACCTTTAGACGTTAGCTTATGAGCTAGTTGACTTCAGTCATAATATTACAAGTATGACGTCGTATATTTACATTTTTTAAATTTCGCATAAAGTAAAAACTGATTGAAGGCAATCAAGTAAATGTAAGTAAACAGTTTAATTAGTAGTAATTTGATAATTAAATCTGTGTTGACGAATACAGAATAACAAGCTATGATAATTCTGTATTGAGAAGAGTGTATACGACGTCTCAAATCATAGTTTATTATTGATCAATACTTTAATTTTGGATAAAAAAAAATCGGTTGCCTGTAAAGTCGGTTTTACGGGCGAAAATTTTGCGTGACAACGTCTTTTTCTCGGTAGAATAATATTGATTTAAACTAATAATTTACTTAACACTATCAACATTTGTCAATAGTATGACATAACCTATAAACTCAGTTTCTCAACTTTTGTGTCAATCTAACAATTAATCAATCAATCATAGTTTACGATAATGAAATATTAGTGTACAATTATTTACCTTTATTGTTGTAGTTGTTGTAAATGACGAATCTAAGCACTCCACATTTTCACTACAGACACAGCTGACGATACTTTCAACGATTTTCAACTTTAGCGATTCAACGCGCCTAATTCTCTAGTGCCGCGCGCAGCGGACCGATCATGTTTGAGTGGGAGAGAGACGCAAGGCATTCGCCGGTCCGGCGGGCCTCTCTCTCGTTCGGCGACTCACTGTAACAGACGTGAGCGGGCGTTACACTTTTTCTTAAATGACTCCGAGCCACAACCTAATTTAAGACGTTGTCACGTCAAAAAATACTCCTACTTAAACTGTTTTTACTTACATTATGTGATACGTATTACTATAACTGAAGTCAACCAGCTCATAAGCTAACTTAGGCACTTAAGGCACTCATCCCTGTATAGTATGAAACTGCAAACAGTTTCTTTCTATATTAATACACAACGGTAATGTGCATTTTGTGCACACTATACTCGTAGATGTTTTCCCTGGACAGCCTGAAAATTTGCATCTTGACCTAGTGCTCCCATCCCTTGACCTAGTGGGTCCCCTTTTTCGTTTGTTCTCGTACATCTGCTGAATGACTTGAGGGTCTTCCTACTCTGTTCTGTTTAATTGGTTTTCCGGCTTTGCATAGAGCATGGGCTATTGCTAGTTTGGTATCCAAAAGGGGTGAATCAAATTTCTTGGATCTTTTGGCTAATAACCAACAGTTCACGGCTGTCATGTCAATGAAATGAAAAAATATTCGTAAATAATATTTCTTCGACCTGATTTTTATACGGTAAAATCCTAACATGGAATCAAGGAGATCTACACCTCCCATGTAGTTGTTATAGATTAGGATACTGTTAGGACAAGGTATCATTTTATATATACTTTCTTGTTTGAAAAATCTAGTTTTTTTCTCTTTGGTTCACTTACAGCATATGTTGACATTGTAACGATTTTATTATCAAACCAGGACACTACACTGACATCCACATTGTCTATATTGGCTATTTTCTCTATCTATTTTTTCTAAGCGCGGCTATGACCTCTGCCGCGCTTCTTCATTTCTTTCTCAGCTAGCATCACAACTCCAGAAACACGATTAAGTCTTACTGTTCCCAAAGGTAAAATGCCCTCTTTGGTAAGATATATCATAAGAGGTATGCTGGTGAACCAATTATCAAAAAACAACTTGTAATGTTGATGTTTTGGTATTGAATCTGCTAATTTGACAACCACGTTGCTGCTCATACTAAGATTTGGTGCTCCTAGAGGTACAATATTACTCTGGGAACCAGCAAACAAATTAAAGTCATAGCTAAATCCCGAAATACCATTCAGCACAAAGTTTTTGAAGCCCCACTTATGTGGTTTTTTTTTGGTTATACTGCTTTAGCTGCCTTCTCACTTTTGTTGGTATAATCTGTTCGTCTACAGCTAGAAATTCTTCTTTTGGAACCATGACTAGTCGTTCTTTGATTTGGCTCAGAACAGGTCTAATTTTGAATACTCTGCCATGTCCAGGCTGATCATTTTCAATCATGTCATCATTGTTAATGAAATGTAAGAAAAGTTTGATTTCTTCGAATCTGTTACAGCTCATCACATCGCTAACTGTTCGGTGGCCAATATTGGCATTCCAATAGTGTCTTGTTGATGGAAGTTGAATTATCGACATGTAAATAGCAATTCCTATAAATTGTTCTATTTCACATTTTGTCATATTAGCTGGTTTATCTGGGCGTTGTTGAACTGAGTATAAATTTGATTGGTCTATGATCTATAAGACTATCAGGAAAGAGAAACTTAAAAAATTGGACCGGAGTTTCTAATTGTAAAATCGAAGAAGGTAAATTTTCAGAACCAGTAAATTTTGTATCATTTTCTGATCTTCTAAGATTTCCTGTCACCCAATTATGAGATTTCTTCCTTTTATATCGTAGTCTTTCAGACAAAGGGGTATCATCATCTGAGGATGTGGCAGAAATGACAGTTTCCTTGACATTGCTTGGTAAATTTTCATGCTCCTTATTGTCACTATCTTGACACAATATCATCTCGTTTGTGCCGTCTTCATCGGAGAGATCTGATTCTTCACTATTAGTACTATTTGAAATTCTAACTGGATTCATTGTACCATAACAAAGTTTCGGGTCCATATCTATAAAAACAATCAATGAGTCCATAACTTCATAGTGTGCCATATATAGCACAAACCCTTTTTGGGGTTTTCGAGAGACTTTCAACATTCTTAATTTTTAGTACTTACCTCTTCTTTAGTACTTACTTCTTCTTCTTCTTATGGTGCCCTATCTAATTATTGGATGTTGGCGACAATTCTGGCATACTCCTCTCGGTCTTGTGTGGCTCTAAAGAGTGCATGGGCATCGAGGTTTGTCCAATCCCTTATGTTTTTAAGCCATGGGTATATCTTTCTTCAGATGCTCCGTTTTCTTCCCTTCCATAATAAGCTGATAAGAACTGGACTTGTAATTTCGAAATATATGACCCAGATAAGCAGTTTTTCTTCTTTTTATTATTGGCAGCAATTCTCGTTCTCTGCCCATTCAATTTAATACTTCGACATCGACTTCGACCTAAGCAGATATCTAATATCACAATACAATAAATTTCAATTTTTTCTCACCGTAAAAAACGTTTTTACTATGAAAAATAACCTCTAATTTCGAGCACTGTTTCACGTGGTTCAGAATTTCAACAAGAATGAACTTGAAACTGCACAGGGCTGCCTATCTCGCCGTAAGAACTATGCCGCATATCTCGCGTACACTATTAGTACGTGTCAGATATGGGCTGCCATGCAGCTACGACAAAAATTGAGTTAAAACAAAAAAAAAATGTTTTGGTTTGTGCCATTTATGGCACATGATGCGGTAAATGGTTAAATAAATATAATTTTCAAGTTATCTCTAATTAGATAGATAGAATAAAGAAATATCTACAGTAACACTAATATGTAAAAGCCTTTAAACTCGTAGAGTAGTTTAGTTCATTTCTCTGTTATTAATAACGTGTATTTAGTTCCCTTTACACATGCTTTTTCCAGATTACACAATCAGAACACTTAATTTATTACTAGATACGTTCAGAATGCCGCTACTTAAGACTACTTTGACCAGCAGATGGTTTTTCTCAAGATTTAAGCCATATTCGTTCCGTTCACAACATATTAAATTTCAGGGAACCTTGTCAAAAGAATCAGGTCCGCAGAAGCCGAACTTAGGAATTTGGGAAATATCAAGGATTAACATGTACACAAAGAAAAAGGACAACCTAAAAAGACTTTGGTGGTAAATAGTACATATATATCTTTAATATAATTGTGAAATTTAACTATACTTAATATGTTTTCATTTCTTTTAAAATTTATATTGTTACTATAACATAACATGTTATATTTTATTAACTCTGTGGTCACTTTATAACCTTAAATAGACACTTTAGAAGGATTATGCAACATGTACGCGCAATAGGTAACACATAAAACAAACCATAAAATGTAAAATATTTCACTGCAATATAGGATAATATATGATCAATAAAATTGCAGTAAAAATTATTTTGTGTTAAATTAAAGGTCGTGAAAAGGCTAGATAAGTAATAAATGTTGAAAATCCAATGCAGCCAAAGTATTAACGGTCTTCTGTTAGTAGTCCCGGTGCTAGGGTATAAGATGCCCGCCTGCAAAACTTGCATAGGCGCCTTTCGGTTTTTTTTTTAATTTAATTATATTTATTTAATCTTTTGGCAATCATACAAAATTTAGTATTTAATTAAATATAAATAACAACTTTAAAACCGCAATATTATGCTTGATTATGCTTGTGCAGTAATGTGAAACCGCGATGTAATGAAAGTACAGTGTACTTACCAAATATAATTTTCTGTTAATGGAATGCAACACTAGATAAGGTTTTTTTAACTGCACAGTAAGCTAACTAACATTTCTGTATTACTATACACATAGAATGCTAAACTGACAAAACTCCTGATTTTGTGAAATTTTATAAAAAATGTTTATTTTACTACAAATCATGAAACATAATATATTTACAAATTTATTTTGTTTATCGTACCACATATAATAAGAATGCATAATAAAAAATCAATATAAAACGTTACATGGAGTATTATAAACGAACATCTAATGGAGTATTAATATAATGTAAAACATTTTTGGTCGCATTCAGAAACTCATCAAAAACTCCAGGAAATTGACTTCGGGGGCATTCTTCAATAATGTGACGGACGGTCTGTCGTTGCGCACCACACTCACACTCAAGAATAAGAGCTTTTCGACATCTATATAAGCTGTCAAAACATCTACCGCTGCTTGTTCTTATTCTGTTTAGCGTTGTCCATGTATTGCATATTGCATGTATTCCATGATACAGGCCATTTGGTTTGCTTCCTGTGGTAAGTCACTCTCCCATTGTCTTCTCCAACCGTTGGTGAGGTTGAAATATTGCTGATGTAAGGAGTTAGCTCTTAACAATGGAGAATATCTGGAGCACAATTTGTTTATTTCGATATCAAGCTTATCATGGTGGATGTGTATTTGATACTTAGACTCGATTTTTCAATATTCTCTGAAAAGAGAATGACTTCTTCGCAGTTTCGGCGGTGGAATGTGACTCAATGGGAAGCCAATAGTTCGGTATGGGTCTAATTGTATCTGAGATCATTCGCATTGTCTGGTTTAATTGGGTATCAATATTCTTCATGTGTTTGCTATTGAGCCATACCGGGGAAGCATATTCAGCTGCCGAGTATAAAGTCCGAGGGCGGATGGAGGCTGAGGACCCCCATGGGTGCCACATAGCTTTTGGACTATATTATTTTGCGTTTTCAGTTTTGCTGCCGTTCTTTGTAGGTGTTCTTTAAAACTGAATGTTCCGTCCAGAGTCACTCCAAGATATTTTTGTATTGAGTTATGAGTGAGCAGTCTATTTTCCAAAGTGAACGGTTTTTTGTTGATTTGGGCATTATTCCGATGAAAATAGCACACTTCGGTTTTCGTTGCATTAGGCCGTAGCCTCCATTTGCGAAAGTATTCTCCCTAACGGCAAGGTTATCTGTTAGTATTGTTTCTGTAATATCTGTAAAAGTTCATGTTGGCGCCCCCCAAACAGAGGCGCCCGCCTGCATTGCATCCCTTGCAAGCCCTTTATCGCCGACCCTTATCTGTTACTACCAATCTACAGGCACACTGAGTCTTAGACAAGTCATTTTCAATTGATTATTAAGATCTACAGGTAAATTACTACAGAGTGTGTATAATTCTTATGCATCTTATGCAACTTTAATTAGGTAAAATGTATCAGTTCGTATGTCTGTTGTTCATTATAAAAATTGGAAAATTTATTAATTTCTTAAAATGTCTCGTCAAACTTTTTACCAATAGGTCCAACTGGTAAATTTTTGTCCCAAATTGTTTTAGGGAGTGTAGAAATGTGTACTACTCAACTATTAGAGGCAGGGCAGAACGCTATTCAAATTATAAGAGTTGGCAACTGAAGTCATTGGAAGTTAAAACGTGAAAAAACAAGGTTAAATTGGTACGATGAGGAATGTGCACAAGCAACGTAACGAAAAAATCAAGCATGTATATAAGACGAGTATAGGCAGCTAATACGAGACGAAAAACAAATACTGAAAAGAAAGAAGAAATCGCATAGAGAAAACAAATTGAAAGAATTAGAGAAAAGAACCAATCGTTAGAAACAGGACAGGAGAGATTATTGGTGATCAAGACCAGATACTCGAAAAATGGGCAGAAAACTTTAAGGAGAGACTAAATATAAGAAGTGATATAGCATTGCATGCAGCAGAAAGCCAGCTTGAAGACATTAAAGACGAAAGACAGAAAGATAACATCCCAACAGAAGAAGAAGTTATCAAAGCAATATAAAAATTAAAAGGAAAAAAAGCTCCTGGAACAGAAGGCATTCCTTCTGAGCTTTTATTTATTAAAATTATTATCACAACAATACAACCCAAATTACAGCCTAATAGGGTCAGGGTTTTTTCGAATTAACCTTGAATCGAACTTTTTATCATTAAATAACGCAAGAAGAAGAGGTTTTTAGAAAAAAATTATATAAATGTTTTTTAAAGATTTTAATGAGTAGTTTAAAATGAGCTAAGGTAAAAATGATTTAGATAAAAAATGGCCGAGTTATTACAAAAACAAAACGATTATGTCGTTAAAAAAATTACCTAAATCGTTGAATTTTCCACAAAAATAAAAATTAACATTATTACACGTACAACTACGTGTCTATCAAATTTTAACCAGTTTAAAATGCTTAGATTTGAAAGAAAAACTTTAATTTGGTAATAAATTATTTTATTAATTTTATAAATTTTTTTCCATTTTTTCAAAATTAATCGAAAACTGAAGAAAATATGAAAAATATATACGAATACTAAAATGTAGTCTTTTTTTTACTGAACATTTTCTATTTATTTTTTTTATTTTTTTATGATAAAAACTATAGCGATATTAAAATTTTAAGTTTGCACGTAAGTGTGAAAAGCACTTAATCAAACTCTTTAAATCGCATGCTTTTAAAATCAAAAACTTCCAAAAAGTCTAACTTTTGAGAACTTACAATTCCCTACAAAATAAGCTTTGGAACAATGAAATATCTTAAAAATTAAAGAAGTCATCGTTAAAAAACCATTAATGTTTTTCTCTCTGTTTTTTTTTTGGCGTAGAAATAACTCTAGTGTCATTTATTTTGGAGCAGCAAAATACTCGTAAATTTTTTTACAATTATGACTTTTAGAAGTTTACTCTTAGGGCTTGAAACAACCAAATAATGAAGAATTAATAATAATAATATTGATAGGGAGGCTTTGTTTTATTGTATTCACAATTGTATAACATTGAGCAATTCAATTTCATTTCGCTAATTATAGATATCAATAATTAGCGAAATAAATGTAAGCTACTATAAAATACCATTTAAAATTTTAATGTATCGCAAAAATCATTTATTGACTAAATTTCTTTGTAAGGGTAGTTTCTAAGGGTTGAAAATGATAAACAGTTGAGAAATTAAATTATAAAGATAAAATAAAGTTTAAATCACTACAAAATTTATCATTACATAATTAAAAGTTGCGAAATATTTTTTTTACAAATTTTTACGTAAAAGGTAGTAAGTATTTAAGGGAAGAAAAATAGTTATAAACTATAAAATACATAATAATAAGAAACAAATCTTTATTTAACATACATATACATAATTTAGATTTAAATAACGCTTATATCTGCTATTTATAATTTTTGGTAAAAAGGGTAGTTTTCACCCATTAAAAACAAAGATCACCAATTCTAGTCATATCACTTTTGAAGAGAAAGGTAAGATAAGCTCACTTGCAAAATTTCATCTAAATTGATGCGGTTCTTTAGAATTGGGAGGTTTTGCAATATTTTACCGTGAGTGAATGAACTACACACAACCAAACTTACATGGAATCACCATGTATTTCAAACTAATATTTATTTCTTATGAAAAAACTTGTTATTGTTGCCAATCATAAAGGTTTTTATTAAAAATAAACAAACCAATAAAACAATCAGATAACACAGCCCGGTACGGTATGTATAGATTATTTGTTTTAGTTGTAAATTGAACGAAAATTAATAAACTAACTTTCACTTTCAAAACCGAAAATATGTGGGGTTAATGGATGTGCAAAGGGGAAAGATTATTGGTCTTGTGGAGCAAGGAATGTCTCAGAGGGACATAGCTGCATTGGTAGCACAGGTCGTTACTTTGAATACTTCATCTGAATTTGTGTTAAAAACCTATGCTGGGAGTTAGGAACGGTTAAGAATAGATAAAGATAAAGTCGCCAAAAGTAATAAAGACTTGCAACGATCGTTTTATTGTCCAAGTAGCTAGAAGAGACCCAACACTTTTTCACCCGCAACTCCAAAAGCAGCTTTTGAAAGGTACAGGTGTAAGTGTTTCAGTTGAAACGATAAGAAGAAGACTTCGTGCCGAAAGACTATACAGCAGTAGACAGTTACGTGTACCCCAGTTAACCAGGCAGCACAAGATTGATCGGTTAAATTGGTGTCTTCAATACCAAAGTTGGAACATTGGAAATTGGCGAAATGTGCTATTTTCAGACGAAACCAGAATTTGTGTAAAATCATATAACCAATGAATTCGTGTACTTAGAGGGCAAGAAGGACAAGCAAGAACGTAAACAGCCAGATCTGTACACAGACATAAAGGAAGAAGTGTTATGTTCTATAATGCACCTCCACTTACCAGCAGAGTCACTATAGATTTCCTTGAAGCAGAGGATATCACTATTCTGTAGTGGCCTGCTGGATCACCCGACCTTAAGAGCGTAGGCGCATTTTTTTCGAATCCTGAGAAAACTAATAAATATTTTTGAAAAATTTAAACGCAGAATGAAAGATTATATTACTACCGAGGGCCGAAAGTCCCTTAGAATAAACAAAAAGTTTTTTTGAATGAGATATTTGAAATTAAAAATCACACTAAATTTTCTCTTCTTTTTCGCCCCTGTAACTTATTAAAATAAACATTATAGAAGTTTTCAGGGTCTTTCGGTCCTCAGTAATAATGTAATATTTCAATCTGCGGTTAAATTTTCCATAAATACCTATTAGTTTTCCCAGGATTCGAAAAAAAAAACGAATTCATTTAAAAAGCATTGGGCCGAAATTTTGCGCCAACGCTCTACTTTTTACAGTATTTGTGGGATATGCCTAAAAAAAGAATTAGACCTCGCCGGCATAATTCACAAAACACCGTACAACTAGTACAAGCTCCTCTTGAAGAAAGGAAACAACCTACCACAATAAAGGAGCTTGCATAAGGCCTAGGGTTAGTAACAGCAACTAAAAACATAAATAAATAAAAACAATTTAAACATCATTCCTCGTACATTAACATTTTGTATGCTATTGACTTGTAAAACAAATAATTTCAATTTTATTATTTAAGAATTTATGAGTTTCTTTAATTTTTATGTCTTGGTGATTAAATTGCTTTATATAAATATTTTTTGACTTCGTAGGATAGTTTTTTAAATTCGATTAAAATAATAGGAAATATCAGACGATTCCATATAAGTTTGGTTGTGTGTATTTATTAAAATTATGTTTCCCGAAAAATAATTCAAACTTGAAGTATTTTTCTCAGTGTAAAGATCCAGTTGGACTTTAAGAGGTTTGTTATTTTCAATTTAAGACATTAAGTTTCACATGTAATGTTGTGTAATTAAGCAGCTAATAATAGTTAGGGATCAAAAAGATAATTAAAAATATCGAGTCGTGCAACCAGCATTTTTTAAATTAAGAATTAGGTGGAAACGGTTATTAGTAAAGGGACCGATAGTGATACCCAGAATCTGTCCCCAGAAGATTTTTATCTGTGCGCCTATAATCGTATAATGGGAAGTTATACATCCATATAAATAAAGCATGTGAAGGTCGCGACGTTAAAAGAAAATGGAAAACGAAATGTTTAAAATAAAAAATTCAGCCATATATGACTTGCCAACAGAAAATGACAGATTAAGAAATTAAAAGGTGAGATTATCTTGAACTAAAATATTCATCCAATATTTATATGGAGGAAATTCCTATGTCATCATTTTATGTACCACTTTTTTTTGTAATGTTAGAGTCTTTCTACATATCACAACTTCTTTGTTGTCTTTACTATGTCATCTACAATCTTCTGTGCTAGAATAGAATTTCGTAATCTGGACCATATAGATAATCTAGTTACTGTTAAAGATAAGCATGACAGTTATTACGACATCATGTAACATGATGTAACAATACAGGATAATAGGCAGCGGTTTACCCTTAAAAAGAAGCTTAGAACCAGAATTTATCGCAATTTTTTTGCATTTCTACCGCACTAAACCTTTTTACTTGATTCCATCTATTGTTTAGGCATATCTCATCGAAATAAACCTTTTGTCTCTCTTGGTAATTTTCCGAAAAATGCTTCTGTTTCGAGTTATTTGCAATTTTTTGTTGGAAAAATGCCTTAATTAGTGATTTTTCGGACTTTTGTTTTTTAAACTACTAAATGAATTGCAATTCTATAAAAAGTTTCATAATCTTTAAACCTAGTGCATCTAGTACAAGTAAGAATATTTTAAGACGGATAAATGATTTCTATCTTGTGGAAAACATGATTCAAGTATTTCGATAATGCATTTCGAGCAGTCTACCGCTAATAAGTCCAATGTCTGATATTACTCAGCCTAGATTTATTCTTCCCACGCCTTTTCTTTCAGCTATTCTTCCTTGCAGGATTGCATGTAAGAGAAATTATTTATCATTTCGAAGGATGTTCCATAGGTATGTTTTTCTTATTTTAACTCTCTTCAGAAGGTTTATATTGTGTCATTATTAATACTTCTTTATTTGTGATTTTAGTCTTCCAAAGAATTTTAAAAATACGCATGTAGAGCATTTGGCCTATCTGCCTTTAATTTTTTTTGGGCTTGCATTTCAATGACCAAGTTTAAAGCCCATACAGCAGCTGTGACCAAACATAGCATTCTACGAACCACAATCTAATAGTCAAACTTAATTACGTAAACATTGAGCTGTATTTTACAAATTATTTTCGGGCTATTTCTAGTTTAACTTTTAAGAGAAGATGGTGATGGATGGAAGTTGGCCAAACAAAATCCACAACTATGTGAGATAGGTGTGTCGATAAAAGAGAGGAAATAGTGGGAGTTGAACTAAATAGAACCGCAGTGGTAGGAAGAGGGAAAGGTCGATAAAACAGGAGTAAATGCGAGATGAGTGTCGACTAAGGTGCAGAAGAACGACAACAAAGATGCAGGTCTACGACGAGACTGAAACAACGATGAATGGGAGGTATGAATGTATGTATGCGGAGAAAGAAAGGCGAAAGAAAAAACTTGGTTAGGCAGAGTCGAACGTGGTAGTCGAATCGGGTAAAGCAAGGGCATAAAGGAGAAGTAACGTGCTAACGACCGGTTCCACCCCAATGCCATATTACGAGAGGGGTGCGGACTCAGGGCCAAGCTGGTCAACGTGACTGTGAAGAAGGGGGTTTTTTTTTGGTTTAGAAACCGGCGTAGAGTCTGTTTGCATATTCCCAACCTAGTGATGAAAAAAATATATATAAATGCTCTGTGGAACAACTTTTAGTAGGATTTTTAATGTATAGCTCATAAAGCTAATTAGTCGACACTCATCGCAGGATTTAGGATTATTTTTCTTGGGCAAAGATAAAAAAGAATAATTGAGTTAGACACTGTATATTTTCATCGTTTAAAAATTTTATTAGCTCTACTGGAATTTCGTCAGAGCCTGGTGCTTACCACTTTTAGAGTTAGTTTTTAATTGCATATTTACTTCTGATATTAGGATTTGCAGATAATCATCAGTTAGTGTTGTTTCATTTATTTCTTCTCCATTATCTGTAACTAAGTCTTGTATGTAGTTCTCTCAAGTTTTTCGTTTATCTTCTTGCAATAATTGCAGTTCTCCACTTGAATTTCTTATAACTACCGTGTGAGACTTAGTATTTGTTTCGTGAAGTTGTTAAGTAGGCCTTCGTGTCAAACCTTATCGAATTGGCATACAAGAAATTAGTTGAGGTAGGATTTTAGTTCTAGCGTGCAGATTTTTTAACCATTCTGTACAGTTATTCATAGATTACATGCTTTTTGCCGAATTAGAATTAGTAGTCTGGAATACGTTTATTTTCGTCTAGAAATGGAACCAGTCTTGTCAGGCAGACTTTGAATATCATAAAGAACATAAAAACAATTAGTGATAGAAATTAAAGGGTTATCAATAATTTTATGAGTGGCCCAGATGATAGGCAAACATATGTTAGATCAAACAGAGAAGTAAAAAATCTAGTAAATAATGCAATGATTCTGCGGATAGTTCTGAAGAAGATGAAGTTAAAATACAAAATCTCGATACAGATAGTGAACAGATATATCAGAAGCAGAAAATAATGTTTTTCATGAGGCATAAGCACAAAATATTTGCTGGCGAATTTTTTTTTGGTAAGGATAAAAAACTACATGGCGAAAGAATCTTGGTAATAAGAGAGTACGTATAAGAGCAGACAATTTAATGAGGCATTTACCAGGTGTAAAGGGGGATGCTAGGGAGAAATTATTAATTTTTAGTAATATTTAGGGATGTTTTATAACAGACCAGATGTTGGAACTGTAAGAAATACAAACAAAAATATTAACCTACATGATGATCCTCTGAACAGAAACTACTAGGTACTTATAGTATTGTACATAGCAGGAAAGTTCAAGAATAACCATGTCAATACTCGCGACTTGTTTAGAAAAGACGGTACTTCCTTAGAAATATTTACTTACAATGTCATATGAGCGATTAAAGTTTTTATTGGCATTTATTCCCTTTGATAATAAACAAACTTGTGCAGAGAGACAAAAAACAGATAAATTGGCTCCTATCCGAAACTTTTTTGAAGACTTCAACACCAATTTGCCAATTGTACAGCTGATGAAAAATTAGAAGCCTTTAGAGAACGTTTTGGATTCAAAGTTTATATACCAAAAAAACCAAATAGATACGGTATAAAAATATATGCCCTGACTGATGCTAAATTAGTATATACCTCAAATTTAGAAATTTATGTTGGTCAGCAACCACATGGACCCCACCAGCAAACCACAAAGACTTTGGATTTATTATAGTAGTATGTTTGTGCAGATCTATCTGGGGTACAAATAGAAATGTTACTCTTGATAATGTTTTAGTTGTACAGTTGTTACTCGTGTAAGGGTATATGTCTGGAATGTTCAGAAAAAGATTGACTTTTTGTAAGTTTAAAGTTACCTCGTATTATTAGAATTGTTTAAGTGTGGTTCTTATAAGTGGATAAATTAATTTTTAGTTTAAAAATATCTCAGCAAATGTTTTGTTTATAGTAAGATTTTAGGGTTTTTTCTCACTTTTAGTTTCTTCTTTTTGTTAAGAAATTATTTTTATTAAAATAAATGTTTATAAATATAATTTTTATATAAAACTATATTTATTTTAAATAAAAAAGTACTTAATAACACCCATGAAGTAATTAAATCTTAAAAATTTGTAAAATTTACAGTTCTAGGCATGTATACGGTCCCAGAGACGGACGTTAGCACTTATGTCAAAATAAATCACGTTAGCACTGAAAGATTAATAAAAAAAGCTATCCTCGATATCTGCCTTTTATTTGTAAAAAAAATACAAAATTTATTATAACATAAAAACAGCAACATAATGCATTTTTTGTTAATATGAAACTGACTACTTTGGTGATGTAATCCTCTACGCACATACTTTGTAAAATCAAGTCGGAAATACATTTAGGACGAAACGATTTGTTTGTCTGTGACCTGAGGAAAACGTCTGAAATATCTACTATTAACTACTTTTGCTCCAGATTCATTGGCAAAGCGACAAGTGCATGTCGAAATTGTAACAAAAAATGGGATGTAGTGAATGAAGTTAAATTAAATGTATATGGGACAGTTGTTTCGTCTATACAAGTCACAAAACAATTCATTGTTTGG
The DNA here is from genome assembly GCF_040954645.1 of Diabrotica undecimpunctata. NCBI lineage: Eukaryota > Metazoa > Arthropoda > Insecta > Coleoptera > Chrysomelidae > Diabrotica > Diabrotica undecimpunctata. The sequence goes on along the minus strand of NC_092811.1, from coordinate 111,228,563 downwards.
AAATACATTATAATAACAGATACAAGCTGTGATAAAAGATGTAATAATTTTTATTTTATTGGGACACATTTGGTGGTATTTAACAATTAACTGTTATTTAAAAATATAATCTAATAAATAACAGTTTTGATCAGTTAAATTTGATGGATCTAAATCGGCCACGAAATCCCGCTTTTCCCCTAGACTAATAATTTCTACTTCATATTTATTTTAAATTTATTTGTAACGAAAAAGCATTCCAACATATTTCTTGCCACACCTCTACCTCTTTTCGAGTATGCACCAAAAAACTTGATTGTGACATCTAAAACTTCTTTGCTCATCCGATATACTTCAATATAATTGTTTACATCATTAAAATCAATATCTGCTCTTTTCGTTTTTACATACCACTTACAACAAGCCAATAAAAATATACAGCCATATAATTACATTTGATGAACAGCCCAAGGCAAACACTTCTTTCAAAGTAATGTTACGGGAATTAAAGCAACACATTCAGATACCTGTGTTGCAAGTTCACGATGTGTGGGAAATGCACCAGGTGAAGGCAATTTTTTACCTGTATCGTTAAAATTAAAAGAGAGTTTTACAGAAATTTGATACTTTTTAAACGACGAGTTGATGGATTAGCTGTAAGCAGGTGAATGAATTGGTTTTTTTAATAGTAGGTGTAGATTTATGGACCAGACTTTTTGGAACTGTTCCGTGAATTTTATATACCTACATTATAAAAGTTTTATTATAAAATACATAAAAAAAAAACAATAACTGTCTATGTATTTATTTATTAATTGATCAGTTTAGCTTTGAATTATAAATCTGGTGCATATTTACGAAAATTTGACTTTGAATCGCTATCGAAGTGACCGAAACTTCGTATGAATTGAAATTAAACTTACTGTCACAAAAAGTATCTCATATATTACAAAAACTTATAGCAATATTGTATATATAAAATTTTTCATTTTATAGATTGCATTAATTTTCGGAGTTGAGTGTATAATGAGAAAACAAACTATAGACCAGGGTCGATAATTTTTGAAACCAAAAAAAATTATAGTAGAATGAAACCTATTGGAAAAGGAAGAGAATATGCTAAAAATGGAAGAAAAAATAAATTCCACTCCATCCGAGGTCGGGAAGTGGGAGGGGGTGAGTTTTTAAGGGTAAAAAACGGTTTATCGTGATTTTCGGCGAAACTACAAGTGCTATATAAAAAAGTTAAATGGCAAAGTTGTAGGTAACAAAAAGATCTACAACTTTTGTATTTCCACTTTTTTCATATAACCTCAAAATTTTTGTGGAAAATTCAAAAAACTAAGTTTTTGGTTTTTTATTTTTATCTTTTACAAAAAAAAAAATTTTACGAAATTTGGTTAAAACCTGCCTTAGTATGTACCAAACACACTGTAATTTTTTGGAATTGAAAAATTTATTTTTTTACCTGATATTGATTTAATATCGAAAACGCACCCTAATTTTCAATCGAAAATTCACGCCTCAAAATATCAGCTTTTTTAAAAAAGTCAGTGAGCTTTTTGTTTGTTGAAATCTCTACTTTCCGATAGTGTAAAAAAATACACATTACTATAGCAAATGTTTTCAAAAATCGCAAAAAACAAAAAAACTCAAATCGGAATTTTTTTTTTTTTCATCATTATGTACAATTTTCAGATATTTTTTATAATTAATACTGTAATTAGTCATGTAGCTTAAGATTTCATGATGCATTGATAAACAAAAAAAATTATAAATCCACAAAACACTAAGATTGCAAAAAGTCATGTGAAAATAGCTGTTAAAAATATTCAAGATAGGTTTTAAAGGGAATTTCATCAAAAAAATGTGACTGCTATACGATTTTTTTACAATTAAAAAGCTGGTTTATTAATGTTTAATTACATTTTTGTCATGGGCAATCTTACAATATATATATTTATGATGTATATATTTATCATAATATTTTTTAGGGCATTAATTTTTGCCTCTTTCATGGCATTCCCTCGTCGCCTTCTGATTCTAGAAGATCTTCGAAATCTTCAAGCCCATCACCGTCTTCATTTCCAATATTATTTCCTGTCTGAGTTACTTCCTCATCCGCAATTTCATCAGAATCATTATCATTAATTTCTTCGTAGGCTTTTTCTTACACATTAGAGCATTTTTCTGAGCCGTGACAACTTGAACATAAATGTGTGCATTTCAAACCATGTTTTCGGCAACCACATTTTAAATTGTTACATCCAGTTTCACAGCTGCAGCATATAGTTTTGAGCAGTATTTCCGGGATCAATTCCTTTTCTGTAAATTTGGGCATAATGCCTCGTTGATGTTGTTTCCAGCCCCAATCTGTTGCTGTCAGTTCGTTGCCCATTCGTTCTTTACGAAATTCCTTTTGATGGAGTAAAATTTTCCGAAGGTCACTCAGGTATATAAATTATCTTCAAATGGCAATGAATAAATATGTACGCATTTAATTAAAAGAAAATTCTACAACTTTCGTATAATATTGTAGATGTCTTATCAAATATAAACATTATTAACTTAATTGTTTGGTAATTACAGTAGAATATTTCAATTTATAATTTTTTTATTTGTCGATGTACCGTTCGCGTCATAAAAAACTGGTACAACTCTTATTACCGAAAATCATGTTTTTCAAGTTGTGTAAGTTGATCTTGTCACATGTGTCATTCTAATTTCTAGGGCACTGTTGCCAGTTCAACGAAAATATTATATGAAATCAGCTAAAAGCAGGGCTGTGTGACCGACCGCCAGTTTTGAGTATTCTAAAAACTAAAACTTAATTTTGTAATTTTTCATTATCTCAATTAAGTACTCATACCTTGATTTGTGTTTTATTATAATTTATGAAAATATTTCTATTCAAATATAGTGATAGATAAAATCAATCTAGACATAACTTTAAATTATTATAATAAAACATTACAGTGAGGTATTGGATTGTAACTGTCACTTTATAATCTACGTAGGATAAAGTATAATGTTAGTTTTTGTTAATGTTATCGTTCATATAATAAATAATAAATTAATCTTGGTAGTTGGCCTGTGACTAAACTTATTGATACAAAATACAGTTCGTGTTCGGTAGGTAATTGAAGTAAAAAATTAGGTACAGTAGATGCATTCCAATGTTCCCTGTGCCAATAATCTAGGTTTAAAGATCCTTCAAATATTTTGGATATTAGCTGAACCCTATCTCTGGTTATTAAATTTATTAAATACGGTTTTTTGTTGTTAATGATAAAAATAATACCTATCTAATAATTTATCTTTATTTTTTTTTTAATTAGATTTAGTGCAATTCCGTTATCTGTGATAGCAACATCCAATTAAACCACTGTATCCAGTCTGAACCCAGGTTTACATTGGGAAAAAAAGTGTACCAGTTTTATATGACGGGAAGTGTACCATGAACTCTTACGCAATATGAGTAATTACAGTGTTAATTTTAATAAATATCTCAAAATTGTGCATAATGATGAAAAAAAAATTTTCGATTCGAGTTTTCTTCGTTTTTTGAGAATATTTCCCATAGTAATGTATATTTTTTTTACACTTTTGGAAAGTAGAGATTTCAAGGAACAAAAAGCCCACCGACTTGTTTAAAAAAGCTGATATTTTGACGCGTGCATTTTCGATTGAAAATTAGGGTGCTTTTTCGAGATTAAATCAATATTGGGTAAAAAAATTAATTTTTCAATTCCAAAAAATTACAATGTGTTTGGTACATACTGAGGTAAGTTTTCACCAAATTTCGTAAAAAAAAATTTTTTTGTAAAAGATAAAATAAAAAATCAAAAACTTAGTTTTTTAAATTTTCCTCAAAAATTTTGAGGTTATGTGAAAAAAGTGTAAATAGAAAAGTTGTAGATCTTTTTGTTACCTACAACTTTGCCTTTTAACTTTTTTCCATAGCACTTGTAGTTTCGCCGAAAATCGCGATAAACCGATTTTTATCCGTAAAAACACCCCCTTCCACTTCCCGACCTCGGATGGAGTGGAATTTATTTTTTCTTCCATTTTTAGCATATTCTCTTCCTTTCCAATAGGTTTCATTCTACTATAATTTTTTTACCTTTTTTAAAGGCTTCGACACTGGTCTACTATTGCAATTAGAAATAGATAACACAGGTTGACCAATATTCGGATACAGAGATGAAAATATACTTTTCAAAAGGTTTTTGCCAACTACAAATTGCCAAATTGTCTATGGCTTTCTCAGTTATCCTAACCTAAAAGTTAAAAAATGACTCTTTTTGGCGGTTTTTTGGAGGTTATGTAGCATAATTATTTTTTCTCCAAGAAACTGTTATACCATATTAAAGTATAAGTCTCAATATTTTAAATGAAGTTGAGTTTACTCAGGTATTTTCTTTTTTCGCTGATATATCGCATTTTAAAATTTCTTGGTTTTTAAAAAACCTACAAACGATTATACTTAATTAAAGTATTATCAATATTCGAATCCAGACATCAGAGTATACTTTTCAGAAGGTTTTTAAGCTTTGAACTTGAATCGGAATCAGCTTCAAATTGTCAAATTGGCTCTAGTTTCTGAGATATCAGAAACCAGACCTGTGTAAGACCGTATTCTAAACCGTAGAATATGCTCTCTGGTGGTCAGTACCTATGCCTACCGGACTCAGGCAGCATCTGCTTGGAATGGCGGATGGCCACGGTGACGTCTATGTGATGAGAAGGAAACTTCCTCACATGTCCTCTCGAAGTACCTGGTACTTGCCTATCAGAGGTGGCACATCCAGGCTTCGGCCTTTATTCAACCGAGCCAATTGAAGAAGTTACTCCTAAAGAGGTTTCTGTGAGCATAAGGGTACTAAGTCATAGAGGTAAGTAGACTAGGGGGTCTAAATGTCTGAAGGGCTCACAAATAGGACTTGCCCCGATCTACCTTAACCATGACCATATTCTTCGGGACTGTAGACATACAATATCAACAGAATGTGGACTATTCGGAAATTAAAAGGAACGACGAACATGATTTCCTCTCCAGATAAGGAGGTTGTTGTAAAAAAATTATAAAACATAATGTTATATAAAATTTCTAGCTAATAAAATTGTTAAAATTAGAAAGATTCAATATCTGGGTTATATAATGAGGGGCGAGAAGTACGTATTACTTAGATTAATTATGCAAGGGAAGATACAAGGGAAGAGAAACCCAGGACGACGCAAAATATCCTGGCTAAGAAATTTGAGAGAGTGGTTCGGTTGCAGCTCATTAGAATTATTCAGAAGCGCGGCCAATAAAATTAAAATAGCGATGATGATTTCCAACCTCCGATAGTAGAAGGAACCTGAAGAAGAAGAAGAAGCTAATAAAAGTTCGTTACCGAAGTCCCATATCGCCTGCTGAAACTCTAGTCAATTTAAAGATAAGCGAGTATACTTATATAGGTAGTAGTTTTATAACGCAATTGGAATCTTCAAATAGTTTGATTGCATTTTCTGGATTGTTATGTATTAAAGGGAAAGTAAATTTTAAATTATTTTACACAATGCGTTTGACATATTATTACAAAAATCTCTATTCATTCCTCTAACTTAAAGGCTGGATTAAAGCAGACTTTAAATAATTTGTCGATGGATATTATCTCTCTGGAGCGAACTATACACAATTCTTATCTTCCAAAGTTAGTTGCTGACACTTCAGTTTAAAACATTAGAGGCTCCAAGATTACATTGTATTATTTTCATGACTGATTAACGTTGGTACAGTGGTGGGCCTAATTAATTACACTGATATGAGAAATGAAATAAACATAAACACACTATAATATGTATGTGACGCCGATAAATTAGAGAAATGAAAATATTTAGATATCATAAAGATTTATGACAGTTGTTGGATTCGACACTTGATTGATAAATATTTATTTAAAAACAAAACACTCAAAACAACAAAATGTTAATGATGCTTAAAACGATAAACACAATTTACTGGGAGTGTGAGAATATTTTGCTGAGCAGCGTGTGAAGAAGCACAGTGGAAAAATTTTAATAAACAGAGAGTGATTCCAACATGATCCAATTGTAATTTTTATAAGATAACTGTTAAGGTACGTTTATACTAGAGATTTTGTTCCTTACATTTCTCTCTGCAATAAAATATATCAAATGTAAACCTTGGTGATAGAAGCTAGCCGAGATTTATTCAAATAGCTGAGAGAAAATGATCGAGACAAAATGTCGTAAATGTACACAACGCTGAGATAAGTCTCAACTAGTTTCTGATAGATCTCGCAGGAGTTAGCCGGCCGTCTACTTTTTAGCAGTCTCTCGGGATACTTTGTGCTGTTTATTTTACGTTGTAGAGTGTTTACAATAGGTAAAATGTCCGATAATAACAAAGAATGGACATGTGCAGAAGTGACCGATTTAATTGCTTGCTATGAACAACTCTCTTATTTGTGGAATGTACTTTCCAATGAATATAAAAATAAAATCCGAGCCTTTAAAAAATGAAGTGAAAAATTCGGGACCAGTGTAGAAGAAATTACTAGAAAAACCCATAACCTCCGGAACCAACTTAATACGGGGTTAAAGAAAATTCTAAATTCTAAAAAATCAGGACAAGGAAGTGATGACAATTATGAAACAAAATGGCCTTATTTCAAAAATTTATTGTTTATAAAAACTAGTTTACAGACACGACAAACAACTGGAAATATGGTAAGTACATATGTTATTTTTTGCAAATATGTAGTACTCTGGGCTACTCACAGATTTTTCTCCTTTTTTACATACATTTGTACTGCCAAGGAACTTCTCCGCCTGGGGAATTAAAATAATCTCTAAACTCATCTCAAATTTCCTTCGCAGTATTACAGTAATTATTAGATACCTGTTGGGGAAGGGGTATCAAATTATTATCTGGAAGTCCCTCAATTCTCCAACTACCAGGTACAATTTCACCATTACTATCTTTTCTGTCAAATACATTATCTGTTGCATAAAATTTTCTTGAAGATTTTTTTGTCATCAAAAAATTATGTAACGTACATACAGCTAATATTACAGAATTCGTTCTTTCGGGCTTAAGAAGGATAGGCTTTCTTAAAACACGGAAAACGCTTGATACTATGCCGAAAACACTTTCCACCATTCAGCGTGACCTCGAAAGCCTATAATTATAAATTCTTGCAGAGCCTGGTATATTTGTTATACTAAGAGGTTTCATGATATATTGTTGAAGTGGAAAAGCGTCACCTGCGACGACTATGTGGGGTACCGCTAGTCGTCGTCCAGGCAATGGCTTCTTTGGTAGATTTATACCACTTCGCTGGATTATACCAGGCATAGCACTAGCGGCAAAAACGCCCCCATCGGAAATACGTCCATTGCATCCAATATCGACAAGTAAAAATTTGTAATTGGCGTCTACCAATACCAAAAGTACCACGCTGTGAAACCCTTTATAATTAAAAAAATAACTCCCTGAATTTGGAACCGCTTGTATGGTAACGTGTTTACCGTCTAATGCACCTCTACAATGTAAAATTCCACTTTTTTTCAAAATCATAACTTATCTTTAACCATTCTTCATTTTTTGTTGGCATCTGAAATAGAATAGTTTTAAAAGACAATTCTTTTTAGGGTAAATTTAATTATTATAATGCAAACTTTATTTCTATTTTTAGGAACAATGTGATGAAGGGGAAAAAGCTCTCTCAGCATCTTTGGAGAATATAAATGAAGAAAGCACGTCTGACTCCATCAAAGAAAAACCCAAAAAACCAGTCAGCCGGTGAAAAAGAAAGCGAAGATAGACGATAAGGAGGAATTACTTGCGAAAGCACGAAGCGCACTTTCAAATGATGAGTATGATATCGTCGGTTCGTTTATTGCTGTTGAACTTAGGGCATTGCGTCATGATTTTTTGAAAAAAAAATTAAAGAGAGGGATTCAGAAACCCGCTTTGAAAATTGCAGAGGAGGATGAAGAAATGAGTTCCTTGGTACAATTTTCACATACCCCATCGACTTCCACTACATCAACTTTTGACTACAATCTTCCATCCAATATAAGTAAGAGCTCTGTGTATACTTTGCCAAATGAGTATACTTATCTCTAGTTTTTTACATCAATAATAATTCATTCTAGTAAGCAATTAATGTAGAATCCATTTAATTTAATAAAGGTTTCTTTAATTTAAAATCACTCACCTTTAAATAATTATTTAAGGCAATGGCAATGGCTTGACACACTTCATAAACTATACCCGATATTGCAGATTTTGATATGCGAAATAGATAGCTCAAACTAATGTAGCTGTCACCTAAAATTTATTGTTTTTTTACCTCTGCTTTCACAGAAAAATAAAACTTCCATACCTGTGATTAAATATCTTAAGGTGACAAGCACCCTTTCATTAATTGAAATTGCTTCTCTCATTTTGGTGTCATTTTTTTGGATCAATGGCCTCACCAAATTTATTAAATTATCGATATCTGTTGACGACATTCTCGCGAAATTTTGTAATTGTATTGGATATTCAACTTTTAGTGTAGAGTGCAAGCCCCTGCAGTACTTCTTCTCAATAACCAGTTCTTCACCCACACTTTTTTTTCTTCTTTTTTTATCGTCCAATAATAAAATTATTATTGCAGCAGCCTGACGTTTACTACAAACCATATTAAAATTTTAACTGAAACTAGACGGTAGACGGACAGAAAAAGTGTCTAGAGATCTCAATTCTCTTATGTGTCTAAACATAACAGCAATTTATGTCAGAATTTCCTCTCAACTAGAGGTATCAGGTATTTTATTGCGTGACACTTATGTCGTAGTGAAAACTTGCAAGGAAATTTATTTCTCGATACCTGAGATATCTATAATGATATAAATCTCTAGTATAAACGTACCGTTCGCGTCATAAAAAACTGGTACAACTCTTATTACCGAAAATCATGTTTTTTAAGTTGTGTAAGTTGATCTTGTCACATGTGTCATTCTAATTTCTAGGGCACTGTTGCCAGTTCAACGAAAATATTATATAAAATCAGCTAAAAGCAGGGCTGTGTGACAGACCGCCAGTTTTGAGTATTCTAAAACATCGAGCATTCTCGATCAGTCAGTCACATTAAATTTGTTTAAACATGCATCCTAAAATATTCTCATATTAATTTTGTAATTTTTCATTATCTCAATTAAGTACTCATACCTTGATTTGTGTTTTATTATAATTTATGAAAATATTTCAATTCAAATATAGTGATAGATAAAATCAATCTAGACATAACTTTAAATTATGATAATAAAACATTACAGTGAGGTATTGGATCTGTCACTTTATAATCTACGTAGGATAAAGTATAATGTTAGTTTTTGTTAATGTTACCTTTCATATAATAAATAATAAATTAATTTTGGTAGTTGGCCTGTGACTAAACTTATTGATACAAAATACAGTACGTGTTCGCTAGGTAATTGAAGTAAAAAATTAGATACAGTAGATGCGTTCCAATGTTCCCTGTGCCAATAATCTAGGTTTAAAGATCAAATTCAAATTTTCAAATCAAAATTCAAATATTTTGGATATTAGCTGAACCCTATCTCTGGTTATTAAATTTATTAAATACGGTTTTTTATTGTTAATGATAAAAATAATACCTATCTAATAATAACTTTATTTTTTTTAATTAGATTTAGTGCAATTCCGTTATTTGTGATGGCAACAGCGAATTAATTCACGAACCACTGTATCCAGTCTGAACCCAGGTTTACATTGGGAAAAAAAAAGTGTACCAGTTTTATATGACGGGAAGTGTACCTTTAAGCTTTGTTGCAGATGGTGAATGTTATAGTTTATTTTTATGAACGAGAGAGTAATTAGCATAATTTTAACTGGTAGCTCCGACCACTCCATGGGCGTGCTCAAGATTAATTGAAAAATTACTTTGAATAATTGTAAAAAATAAATGAATTATTTCAGTGTTATAAAGTGTTATGTGTATGTAAACAAAAGTGACCTCTTTTATCACACACTATATTAGAACTGACTGGCCTACATTAAAAAGGAGTTTTAAAAAATTCACATTTTTTTTAATTTTTAAAAATTACAAAAGAGAAAAAGAGTTTTTAAAACCGTCTAAGGTATGTTAACCTTGTTTTGTTACTACTTGTTACAAATCCAAATCAGATTCAGAAGATATACTTTCAGAACCAAGATTTATAATAACTGGCTCGATCATTTTATCAGTAATATTGTCCAGCTTCCACATTTTTTCCTCTTCTTTAATAGTGTGATTTACTGCCTTTTGCCAGTTTTCAGGTTTTACATTATTTACGGCCTCCAAAAACAACTGTTTAACATCATGAATTTTAAAAGTGGTATTTTTTGTTGAAACTTCACTCTTTATCTGTGCCCATACCAGTTCAATCGGGTTTAATTCACAATGATATGGTGGGGATCTAAGTACTGTCATTCCACGATTTTTGGCAATTTCATCAATTTCGTATTTTTTAAATTTTTCTTTATGAAGGCCACACAACGAATAAAGTTCCTTTCTTATAGATCCGGGATGGTACGTAATATTTTTTGAACTCAGCCAATTCTTCAAGTCTTTTTTTAACCACTTGGTAGTGGGCAGTCCTTCTATAAGTCTGGAGTGATAACTTGCATTATCCATTACTATTACACAGTTCTTAGGAAGAAGATCTATCATTTGTTCGAACCATTCTTGAAAGACATCAGCGTTCATGTCTTCATGGTAGTCACCGGTACGAGTTGATTCAAAAGTTAATAAACCACCTTCAACAAAACCGTCTGAACTGCCAATGTGTACTATTATCAGCCTGCGTCCCTTTCCTGATGGTGGGTTTAAACCAGTAGATAAGTTATTTACAAAAGCGTGCCTTTGACTTGTAACAGTTTCATCCTGCCAAAATTTATTTGGTGTATGACCCTCGTTGATCCATGTTTCATCAAGATAAAATATTTTTCTTTTTTGGTTTCTCATTTCCTTTATGGTTCTTAGAAAATGTCTTCTCCATATGACAATATCGCTTCTTTCTAATAAAATAGACTTTCTGGGATTCTTTTTCCAGCGGAAGCCTATTTCTTTTAAAAGTTTCCATAACGTACTTCGACTCATTTCTGGGTAATCCTTATCATCTCGAACTGAGACAAGAACTTTATCCAATGTTGGAAATTCTTGTCTAAAGAATAATTCATGCACTTTCCGTCGAAGTCCTTCTTTAAAATGATATTCTATTTGAAATTTTGGTTTCCCTGGAGCATTACGTGGCATTTGAAAACTACCACATTTCTCTTCTTTAATAACTCTGTAAATCGTAGATTTCCCAACACCAAGTGTACTGCTAACTAACTCAACGGTCTCATCAACAATTTCACATAAACGTTTGTCTGTAAATGATTTAAAACAATTAAATATTAATGTTTTTTCATTAACTGTTAGAGGACCAATTTTTCGGCGTTTACACGGCACTTCCAAATTTTCCATAACACTAGTATACACAATAAACTGCACCTTGCAACTGAAGTACCTACTTTTAGTGAACTGTTAAGAATTTTGAATACGCCACTTGGACCTTCCTATATACAAAATGGAAAAACCCACTATCACGTTTTCTATGGAATAAGTTTAGAAGGTAATTATCTAGTCAATTACTGTCGTAGATTCCTGGAATTAAAGAATTAAATGTTTGATTGTTGAAACCCTTACTTCGTGGAATGCACTCATTTCAGATAAAATAAAACGTTTTATTTTATCTAAAGAATTAAACTTTATTTTGCAAATAGGCAAAGAATTAAACTTTATTTTGCAAATAGATAAAATAAAACGTTTTATTTTATCTAAAGAATTAAACTTTATTTTGCAAATAGGTAGGTACTTATTAAACTTTTATTGGTTATATATAACCAATAAAATAAACATCTTACATTTCTTGCAAATTCATTAGTGCCTGTTAACCTCCATCACTCCGACACTGGCAACCTTATTTAGGGATTAGTACTCCTTACAACTATTGTATTCTATTCTGCTCCAACCTTTATACCTGGTGGTCATACTCAATTTAAAATTGTTTTCCTATATACTTCTGCAAACTTGTTGACAAATATCTGTTTTTCATTGAGTCACCCGTATCAACAGTTTAGGGATTTGCATACATAATTTATTGTTTTATTACTCTCTCATACATAAAAATACACTATAGTCCCCTCTATCAATACCATGAGTCTCAGGAACTCCTAGCCTGGAAATGGGAATATAAATAATTTTTCATATAAATGAGGAATTAGAATATCACTCCCTTCAGTCTTGTCTCCCCGGAGTAGTCCAGGTGATATCTGTTCTAAAACACCCTTATTTGGGGAAATCGTATATCATCCTATTTCTTTGCTTTAAAATTTAATTTTTCCCTCTATTTCGTTGATATATCTCGGCAGCTATGCATGTCAGACAAAATTTGTAAAGACAAAAATGTTTTTCCATTAAATTTACTAAACGATAGAATTGATTGCAAATTGAAAAATTAATTATTATTAATTCATTTTTCATTAATTTAATTTTTCATATCATTTTCATAATTAATGTCGATCACTTTTTTTACTTCTTTAGCTACCCTCTGGTCATTGTCGATCACTTTTACGGAAAAAATATAATAAGTCCTATAGGCGCCAAACAAACAGGTGACAACTCTTCTTCAGGAAAATAGAAGAGATCTAGAGATAAGCGACCATTTCTTACAATTCTCTGGTCATTGTCGATCACTTATTAGGGAAAGGAGAAGATATGAAGCGATAAGGGGACAATTCCCACAACCCTCTTGTCATTTTCAATCACTTCCTTTTTTTCTTCAGCGACACATGGTCAACCCAGGAAAACTACAGAAAAATTACCCGCCAGTTTATTACTGTTGGTACAAGACAAATCCAGTAACCAGGTCATAATAGGAGCTCAATATACTCAAAGATATTGGCCGAATATGTTTAAGTTTATTAATATTCAGTACGACGAATAATATTTGGATCTTTTATCTGTTTTCCTGTCAATATGTCAGCAGGACTGAGAAATGATTTTAGCAAGGTAACAAGCAATCATCAATCAGCCAATCCCGTCCACTGCTGGACATAGGCCTCCCTCAGTTCTTTCCAGTGTTCTCTACACTGGGCCGCTTGTAGCCAGTTTCCCGCTACTCTTTTTATGTCGTCGGTCCATCTAGTCGGTGGTCGTCCTCGGCTTCTTTTATAATTTCTGGGCCTCCATTCCATAATTCGTCTTGTCCATCGTCCATCTTGTGTTCTGGCTAAGTGTCCTGCCCAGTTCCACTTAAGTCTCATGGTTCTTTCGATGACGTCTTGAACTCCTGATCTTTGCCTGATTTGTCGGTTTGTTATGTGGTCTCGGAGGCTCACATTCAGCATTGCACGTTCCATGGCTCGTTGTGTAACTCTTAGTTTATTCGCAGATTTCTGCGTGAGTGTTAAAGTCTCTGCTCCATAAGTTTGTACAGGCAAAACACATTGGTTATAAACTTTTCGCTTGAGACACATGGGAATTGAACTTTTTAGAATATGGCTTAGTTTGCCAAATGCTGCCCATGTCAGGCCTATTCGCTTCTGTATTTCATTTGTTTGATTGTCTCTGTTTATTTTGATCTCGTGTCCCAGATATTTGTAAGTGTCTGTTTGTTGTATGGTATTATTGTCGATAGTTATATTTCCACTCATTACGAGATTTGTCATAAGTTTAGTTTTCTCAAAGTTTATCTTTAATCCTGCTCTTTCAGACAGACTTTTAAGCGAATGTAGCATAGAAACCGTATCCTGTAAGTTATCTGCGATTAATACGACATCATCTGCAAACCTCAGATGATTTAATCTTTCTCCATCTATATTGATGCCCATATCTTGCCATTGGGTGTTCTTAAATATTGACTCTTTGAGACAAGCAATAATAACCCCAAAATATCCCTCAAGCTCGTCCAATAGGAGAATTTTTGTGTAGAGTGAAAATGTATCGAAAGGTTTATCAAAACGGTTGGGAAACGCATAACAAGGAGAAACTGTGAACCGTAAGTTTTAGACAAATTCTGGAACTGGAATATAGTTCAAAGCAAAATGAGACAAAATCGCGTTTCATTGAGGACCACGGTCAGCTCAGTTTTCTAGATAAATTTGTGTGTCCTCAAAAGATGCAAACTTAAACCTTAATATGTAATCTAAAAATAAAACACTGAAAACTTTTGTTTTTTATACTTCCACAAAATATCTTACTATTTGTTTTTACTACACCTGTTTCGGTAGAGAGCCTTTCTCAAGTGATATATTTTTACCATGCGTCTACACTTTAGTCTTTAATTGAATAAACTGAGGAGGGAAGAGCTGTTTGTCCCAAGTTGGTCATTCAGAATTATATCTATATTTTTTAATTTATTTATTTCCACATATTCTAATAAAGATAGCTTAAGGCCTTTATTTTAAATGCGGAGAATTTGAAACTATTATTGAAAGCCCTTTCATGTGCTGCTATAAGTTTGTTAAAGGTTTTACCCGTTTGACCGATGTATGTTTAAGTAACAGAATTAATTAATTAATTTAATTGTAAGTAATATTTAATAGTTTATCAGTGTTTTATTGTTAGATACAATGAACTTCCATCATGTAACGGTCGAATCCATCATTTAATATCTAAGTTTGAATAAAATTTTGTTACTTTGCTAATTAACTCCGTAATTTTTTCTCCTAAAATGTATGTCTCACATTTTTCCTATTCTTATTAGTGTTTTACTTAATCGATTAATGCACTAGCGGAATTCTTACCGATGTCAATTAATACAAATAACAACACATCTGTAAAAATATCGACCGAGCAGGTGTCCGCAGCAATTCGTCATGGTAAATATTTGTAACTTCTCAGTGTAGCCAGTACACGGTGAATACTACATATACTCGCAGTTGAGACCATATACTGGGTCATAGAGACAAGTGAGGTCATAAGTCAATTGGCTTTAGCATGCCTAAGTTTACAAGCTTTCTTAACATTGCATCAAAATAAAAATAGAAAAAATTTATCTACATCGTGAGTCTTAATAATTGAGAATCAATTGGCTCATCAACGACAATAATAACACATTTGGAATGTATAAAGATAAGTAACTCGGTTTGAAAACCAGTGATAACGTTTTTATTGCCAAAGATATTATTGTTGAATTGTAATTATGGAAAATTTAATTTTTAGATATTTTTATCATTACAATGAATGCAATTTATAAATATATCTATGTTTATAACTCATTTTTAGGTATTTTATCAAAATATATGAACTTTTAGATGTAATGAATGCATCACCAACACTTTTTAGAAAAATTATGAGAGATAAGGTCGATTTTTAATGTCAGTTCGGATAACGGTCTCGCGGAATACATGAATATTGTCTACAACAAATAAATTACGATATGATTATCGATGAAAATACAAACATTTCAGTAAACAAGAGTCTCCCTGGTTTTTGGTTCGTCTCTGTTTCTTAAATAGTAAACAGTGTTCCGATCAGCTCGTGGTTTTTATCAAAATTTAGTGGTTTTTACTAATTCGAAAATTATTCAATTTGGTATAATACTGTAATACACAGTGTTCATCTTTTTATTAATGTCTAACCAACAAAAATAGCAAACAAAGCCAGAGATAGCCTTCGTACCAGTAAACGTATATCAACAACATAGCAGTAACGAAAATATATCTACAAGATTCCTGGTTCATAAAAATAAATTATGTAATGCCCACAAATCTTAATGACTATAATAATTTACCTTTAAATGTCATATTTACAATGGATGAACTGTTAGAAACATTAAACAAAGTTAAAGATACTCCAAGGCCCGACAACATACCTGCTACAATTTTAAAAGCTATACCAACGAAAGGCAAACAATATCTTCTGGATCTCTATAATTTTATTTGGACAAAGAATGTTTTTCCAATTAATTGGTATGACTGAATTATCGTAACAGTTCTTAAACAGGGCAAGAATAAATTGAATCCAGAGTCTTACCGATCAATCTCTCGAACTTCTACGATGTGTAAAGTACTTGAAAAAATGGTAAGCAATAGACTAATATGGTTCCTAGAAGATCGACAGCTACACATCCCTATCCCTATACAAAGTGGATTTAGAAAGTCCAGATCGACATTAGACAACCTAGTGGGTATTGAATCTATAATTCATGAGTCATTTGGATGTGGTTAAGAATGTTTGGCTATCTTTTTTGATATAACGAGTGCATATGATACAATTGGAGATTAGATATCATAAGAAATCTGTCAAGTTGGTCGATTTAAGGAAATATTATCAAATTTATTAGTAATTTCCTATATAGACAAAACTTTAAGTTCGAATAGACAACGTTCTTTCAGACTCCAAAATCCAATTCAACAGCTTTGGCCCATTAGTCCAAGCCCGTCAATTTGCTGATGTCCGAAGTGATGCCGGAAATAAGCCACGAAGAAAAAAGAGCAGTAAAATAAATAAAAAGGAATAAAGCTCCTGGAAGCGATGGAATCTTAACAGAAATTCTGAAGGAAGTCGGAGAAGAAGTCATCACATATCTAAAAATACTATTTAATAAATGTCTATTCCAAGGCAACATACTCGAACAATGGAATACTGCTAACACAATATTAACACACAAAAAGCGAGACACCACAGATCTGAAAAATTATCGACAAATTTCACTTCTTTCACAACTTTACAAAACCTTTACAAAGATTATTACAAACAGGTTAACAATTAAATTTGACGGCTATTAACCAGTAGAACAAGCCGCATTTAGAAAAGGGTACAGCACCTGTGACCATCTATATACTTTAAAAATCCTAATAGAAAAGACTAACGAATACAATCTCCCATTATGTCTGGCTTTTATAGATTATGAAAATGCTTTTGATAGCGTAGAACTGTGGGCAATAGAAGAAGCATTAGTCAACAACCGGATCGACTCCAGGTACAGAATATTAATACATAATATTTACCAACAAGCTGAAATGATAGTGGCGTTGGATAATGGAATCGAAACAAGACCAGTAAAAATCAACCGAGGAGTAAGACAAGGAGACACAATATCTCCAAAATTATTTACAGCTGCCCTAGAAGATATCTTTAAGTCAATAGACTGGGAAAATAAGGGAATCCCTATTAACGGAATATACTTAAACCATCTTAGATACGCAGATGATGTAGTACTAACAACCTATACGTGGAATGCACTGAATATGATAATTGAGGAGCTACACAGAGAATCCCTAAAAAAAGGACTGAAAATGAATTTCAGCAAAACTAAACTAATGTCAAACAAAGATGACAAACCTATGATAAACATCGAAGGGACAGAGATAGAACACGTAGATGAATATACATACCTGGGTCAAAATGTCAAGGTAAGCAAAGAAAATCAGACTACCGAAATAAGCAGATGTGTAAAAATGGGATGGGCAGCATTCGGAAGACTCTCATACGTACTTAAAAATAAAAATATACCTCCAAGACGGCGAACCAAAGTGTTTAATTCCTGTATCCTACCTGTACTTACATATGAAGCTCAAACCTGGACATTCACTAAAATAAACATGGAGAAGATCAGAAAAACTCAGAGAGCTATGGAACGACAGATGCTAGGTATCTCACTCAAAGACCATAAAACCAATGAAAACATTCGTAATAGAACAAAAGTAAGAGATGCTGTCAAACTGGCAGCTAAACTGAAATGGAAATGGGCTGGACATAACGAACGTCTTACGGATGGCCGATGGAATAAAGAAATCGGAAATTGGCGGCCATATCAAGCCAAAAGACCAAGAGGAAGACCGCAAATGCGATGGAGCGACGATATTAAAAGAACTGCAGGGCCAATGTGGAAACGTCTTACAAACAACAGAGATGAATGGCGAGAATTAGGAGAGGCCTATATTCGGCAATCCGAATAGAAAAAAGGGCTTAAAAAAAACTTACGTAAACATAAGGCAAGCTTCTTTTGCAGCCGTATCGTCGTATCGACTATTGTATTTCTCGTTTTAGCTGAATGCCCCTTTATTCAGACAAAATCAGTCTCTATAACTAGGTAATTTATAGCTAGGTTATTTGTTACATATAATAAAAGCAAACCATAGCATATTTGTTTGCTATGGTTGAAACTTTAGATAAAAATGTAGATTAATGTTGCCGAAGTGCAACTGCATAGAACCCTAAATAAAGATAACTTATCAGTGTAAATAAATTATACAAAAACTACCGTTTTCTCAATTTTCCCAGTTTCTATTATCTAAACTCTCGTCAGCAATTTCTCATTAATCTCATTGTTTTTAATTAATCAACACTAATTGATTATTTCAACATGTTTTATTATGTCTAAAGTCATATTTAAGCGGTGAATTGTTTATTTTAAGTTGGTTATTAAGAATTTTACTTGTTTTGTATAATTTCTATCAACAATATTTCTGATATGGATACTGAGAAAAACTATATCAGCTTATATCAGTAATCGAAAATTCCCACAAATCCCCACGGATACCTTCGAAACAACATATCAAGTCACATCCTACAAGATCTATATCTTAATAAATAAAAACACACATCTGTGCCCAAAGGAACCAAATTCAGATGCGAGCCGGGACATTATCAACCGGAAACAGAAATTCTAAAAGGAAATAGGAGTACCTACTTTTACTTCACATTTCTTACAGTGTTTGTATTTACGCGTTAAAGTCAGATGTGGAAAAATTCTTCGTTTTTTGTTGTAGATTATAAGATATTTCCTGGTCTAAGTTTTTCTGCTGAATTTTTTATATGTATAGTACATTATTTTGTGCGAGGCTTTGAGAATAAGTCTAAATTATTAAAACCGTAATAAACTGATATTAAAAATGCTTTTTAATTGAAACTTCAATCACGTCAAGGTCAAACAAGCAGTTTTTATTGACTTTTGTACTTTCAAATAAGATAAATGAAGAAAATAGTTTTCTTCTATTATTCTAAAAAGATAATATTTATATAGTACACCAACAGTGGATGAACAATGTTCTGAATTGCCAAAGATCTGGAAAGAACTGTCTAGGATCCCACATGTTCTACATTACAAAATATTAGGATATTAAATTCGACAAAAGACACTAAAATAGATTCTCAAGATTCTGTAAAGTTATAAGCAAAACGGAGTTAAAAAGTATTAATGAATCTCTTCAATTAACGATTGAAAATCCTTTAAAAGATTCCACAGAAAACATTCACCCCACATTCCTATTCAAGACATTAATGCAGTTCCCAGATTTCATCTTTCTGTATTTTTTGTATTTTAAAAATTGTATTCTATAGAAGTCCATGAGCTAAAGAACTTTAGTCCAAAGAAAAAGAAACGTCCGAACTCGTGGAAATAAAATGCACATGGAGATAAAAAGGGACGACCTATAAAAGGACCCAAAAATTAATGACTTTTAATAAGTCTACAAGAGTAGAAATGCTGCCCCCAATGACGTCAATCAGGGTACTACAGGAGAAAAATTCAGCACAGTAAGGCAGCTTCAGCAGCTTACTACTGCTACGAGAACGTTCGATGTTACCTTGACCCACCAAGCCAAAATAAAAGATATCTCGGGTGTTGGCAGAAAGTTTTTACATAGTTGTAGATCTGCAAAAGTCTCGATGACTTGTATAATAGTAACTGTGATGTGTAGAATAATCCAGTAGGCTCATGTACGGCCAACTTAATAGCCATTAAATATTTATCTATAGAAAATATTATTTAGATCCCTTAAAGACACACACCAAATATTTTATTGTAAATGGCTTAAACGGTATCGGTCTAATAAATGGGGGAAGTCCAACATCTACTAACGTCACAGAAGCCTCTTTTCTTTACGTAAAAACAAAACATTAAAACAGTCCAAAAATGCTCGTCGTAGAAGACAGTCGATAAATGTTGGTTTAAGAAGATATAAGTTCTTACTTGTATCTCGACTTTTGAAAGAAAATATGAAAAAAATCTTGGTATACTTGTACCAATAACACCAGCTCCAGTAGGAGCTGATGGATGTTGGTGACTGTGTCCTTTGACGGGGTTCGTAGATTAGTTGGGACTTTTTTAACACGAATTTTAAGGAAGGATTCCAATAATTCAAGCTTATAACCCATTCGTACTAATTTTAATACTTGGTCGGGCGCAACCGATCTGCTAGGCATACACTGTGTTCTTTGGCATGGCTCTCTTGGTAGCTTTCTGTCTTTTAGTGCAAGTACCAGCGGTGTGCCAATTCTTCCCTCTAATAATTTAATAATTTCTTTTCCATTCATACTTTCTTAGACCATGAAGGATTTTATATATCCAATCATATACTTTCATTTAACATTCATACTTTGTACTGATACACCTTCACTTCAGGAGTCCGTAAGTGTCCCCCATTTTTCTTTAATAATTTTTCGTTCAATTTTACAATTTACCTCATCAACTTATGACATTGACTATAATTATAACCTCTTCAATTATTTTTAGCATCAATAATCCTAGAAAACCCTCATTTTTTTTTACAATTGTTTATAAACATTGACAAACGCGTCTAGCGGAATCCAAGTGTTTGTTTGGGATATGCCTCTGGCAGATGCCTATAAAAGTGAGGTCTGCGCACCGGGAGAGAGATGGTTGAAGGTTAAGATAGCTAGCATTGTTGCGTTATGCACATACGATGACCTTTATATAACAATTGAGATCATCAGAAAGGGAGGCGAACATCTATGTTCAATCTAAAACTCACTTGTTTTCTCCCTTTCGCATTGGGTATATATATTGCAATAGAAAATAAAAGCAAGAGGACTATATGAAACTCTATTTCAATAGTTAAATAAATAAACAAATTATATATACATAGAGATTATATAAATGCGAAAATATAAAGATACGAAAGAAGTAGATATTCAAAATCCAGCCGCTGTTTTGAAAACTAAATATTATGAGACGAATTGTAAATATCCATATCACACAAACTAAACCGCTTGTCTATAAAAGAAATCAGGAGTATGCTAAAATATGATACAGCAGGAAAGACCAATGATTTTACAGCTGATTGCCATATAAATATCAATTTAACGCAAATAAAATGATTTTTTATATAAGACAAATATTATTATATTATAAACTGTATATGGATACAAATACAAATGGTAAAACAAAACTGCAATTATTATACAATACAGTTTTACGTTTTTAAATAAACGTAAAATGCTGCATTAAAGTTAAATTTAAATGTTCCAAATAAAGATTAAAATGTCTCTCGATTCTCGACACAAGATTCAATACAGTTCATGAATGAACGTATTTAACTATAACAGCAACAATAATGTATATATCAGTAAACGGTACTGGATATAGCAGCAAATTTGCACCAATGGAATGATAGCACTAATCGCTATCAAAAACGACGTCTTCTACGATCTTCAGAACCACAAAAGTATTAATGATGTCGGAGCAGCCTCCACCCCTACTGGATAGAACGACTTTCTTTCACTGACTGAGCAGCCTTCACCCCTACTGGATGAAACGACTCTCTGTTACTGACTGAAAAACTGCGGTTAGTTCAAAAGTTGTTTTTTCCAAATTGACGCTACGTGTAGGCGATAATTACCAAAGCGATCGGCAATTTTAACGAAAGACACTCATTTGTTAAGATACAATGTATGAATGAACAGCCCAATTCATTGTAACATTGTATAACAACCTTTTATTGTTCAATAGCGTCTGTGTTTTTGTACTCGAAATCTTGGCTAAATATAGAGAATTAAAACTAACAAACAGTCTGTTAATATGTAAGTAATCTTCTTCTTCTTCTAATGGCGCTACAACCCTTTGTGAGTCTTGGCCTGCTTAACAATGTTCTTCCATTCTGCCCTGTCGGATACTTTCCTTCGCCACTGCCTGATGTTCATGGTTTTAAGATCCTATCTACGTCGTCTATCCATCTTTCACGGGGCCTTCCTCTTGTTTTGTTTCCTTGGGGCTTCCATCTCTGGACTACTTTTACAGCTCGATTATCTGGCATTCTTTCTAGGTGACCAAGCCAGTTTAGTCTTTGTGACTTTACAAATCTGACAATATCTGCGCTCTGCATTAGTTCATCCATGGGTTCAAAGGGGTAGTGAGGCGTAATACAAGATGTTGCTTCCAGATAACATATCTAGCCTCTCCCACTCAATTCCTATCCTCACCTCCAAGAAGTGTGATCTTGATCACACGGGTGAACCCCGGTAAACCTGAGCAACCCTATTGGAGATTGGGTAACGAACCCCAATGGAAGGTAGGGTCAGGGCGGACGAGGAAGGGAGAAAGCATAGCTTGTTCAGAAGCTATAGCCAGCAGCCCTGGCACTGGACTCCGGTGCAATAGGCCGATAACCTGTTTACCTTTAACTCAGCTATCACGAATGCTACGAACAATATGTAAGTAATAGTTATTTAAATAACACCGCTCTGTCAATATAGGTATTGGTAGTTTCTGTGCTTTAGAGCCAAAAAAAACGAACAAGAAGCAAATGTACACACTTATTTAAACAAGGCTTACATTCGGAGATGGATAAAATAGCTGTTCTTAATGATAAAGATGAAAATTGTCTAAGAGAAGATTGAATACTTGATGTCACCTATTTTTTATCACAAAACTGCATAAATATTCTGATATGATAGTGCATGAAATATGGAATATATTAATTACAAACTCTTACAATTCAATTGTCTCGTAACTTGTTAAATATTTCCGTGCAAAAATTGAATATTTTCCTGAGCAATCAATACTTTCGACGCACCTATATAACCCTCATACATATAACTTTAAAATGGAGTCTTGATTACATCGACAAGACGTCAATATGCGTGTATATTATAAGTTTTTTTAACATTCCTTCGCTTGTGGTTAACCACCGGTTATAATCTCAAACTGAGGTAAACTCTACCGTGTACTTCACGGTAGATGAACACCAGTGCCAATGACTGGACTGGACCAAAAACTGGTATATTTCACCGTAACAATCATTTTCTAAAGGAAATTACTGACTCGTAATATAACAACAATATAGTAAATATTTATGACCAGATTTAGTATTCATTGGACTAGTTTTTACGAGATTTGACTTGTTTTAGTTTATAAAAATGAGTTTGTTTTCTTCGTTTTAGATTAGTAATATATTTTTATGGTACTTTAGTCCTGTATGATACTATACAAGGTAGTTAATATAGATGAGAAAATTATTCGAAGCTGAACACTTTCGCTGTGGAAGCAACCACATGGCAAAATTTTTATTTCTCAATATGCGCGGATGGCGCCATTTAGGCGCTAAAACATAAAATATTAGGACGTGAGTAGTGAACACTTCGGACTTATATCCGGAAGGTCCTGCGTAGATGCCGTATTTGTACTAAGACAAATCACAGAAAAGGCCATCGAGTACAATAAACCAGCATATCTATGTTTTATAAACCTGACAAAGGCTTTCGATCGCATCTAAGTCGAAGATTACCTATACACACCATCGAAAACATCTACTTTTTTCATAATCGAATACAGGCAAAGATAGAATGGAAAACTAACACAGGGTATAAAAGTACAAAGCGGAGTCAGACAGGGTGACTCGTTAAGCCCACTTCTCTTTAATATGGGCGAAATAATACAAGCAGTACGTAAAAGTCATGGCTACAGAAAAAACCAAATGTATGACAACATCTAAATACTCACTACAATGTAAAATCGAAATTGATGGAAAAATAATAAAGCAGGAAGAAAGATTTAGATATCTGGGAATAGATACATATAACTAATTACGGAGATGTTGAAGAAGAAGTACGACAACAAAGCTTAAAAGCAAGTAAAGCGGCGGGATCTCTGGAAGAACAAACACCTAAGACAAGACACAAAAACAAGAATCTATAAAGCAGCAATTAGACCTATAATTAACATACACGGCGGAGACACTAGAGAGACTACTAGAAACTACAGAGATGAAAACACGAATATCAGGGAAAAGTCTGTTGAATAGGGAGGGAAGCGAAACATAAGAGGAGTATGCAATATAGAAGACATAAATGGATGGATGACAAAACGGAAACAAGATTGGAACGAACACATTAGTAGAATGGCAGAGGATAGGATAGTACGAATAGCATGAGATAAGTCACCAAAAGGACGAAGAAGTATTGGCAGACCAAAAAAAAGATAGTGCGACAATTTAAACAATTTAGGAGGTAATATATAGGTGCCTACATACAAGAAGAAGAAAAAAAAGAAGAAGAAGAAGAAGAAGAAGAAGAAGAAGAAGAAGAGTAGTGAACAGGGTCTGAGAGACCAGGTTTCGAAAATAAAAGCTGATATCGCACAAGCAAAGAATTGTCAGCAACAGACTACAGACTGAAAGACCGATTCAAATTAGGAAGCTACTAGGATGGGCAGTTCACGCATTCTGTTGGTAATAAAATTAACTTAATTTATATGAAAGCACGGTGAGAGACCGTAGATCACTAATGCAGGGTTAATCAAGTAAGCAAAAGGAAAGACAGCCAGAATATGAACAAAAGTGAATGCCATGCATCGAAGAGCAATGCAGTGGCTGATGAAGATATAACTTATAATACTGCAATACCGCGTTTGAGTAAATAATGGTTTTCCCATTTGCTTCTCAGATTGGTTATTTTTTAGGCTACTATTTGTTTTCATGTTAATTAGTTTTATAATTGTCATGACTTCTTTTTGACCCACTAAGTTATTCCCTACTTAAAATACTCGTTAATCTTACTGATTTGGACATAACACGTATCCTAAAATAACTTTCGGGGATGTTTTATTGGTAAAACATTTTTTACTAGATTGATCTGTAGTAATATTTTTTATCATATCTACATAGAAATACCGGCAATATATGTGTTAATGCAATGACCTAGAACTATTTCAAATATTGATAAACTTATTGAAACTAATTTAGAAATACCTTCAGTATCGAATTAAAATATAATATGTACATGAATATTTCATTACCACGATGTACGATGTCTCGAATTATCTATTTACAGTTTTTTATATAGAAACTGAAAACTTTTACACAAAATTATGGTTTATGAAGCTTACTAAAACTTAGTAAGATTTGAGCTCATTTTCATTTGTTTGAATTGTATTTTATGCATTATTAGCGATAACGTTTTTTCTTGTTTGAACCTGTTTTGTGCGAACAACACTTTTACACATACGTTTTGTTATTAATGGGAAACAGGGGCTCAGCATTCATTTAACACGTTAATCGCCCAAATGAAGCGAAAAATATCCCACCCCCAGGCCCAACTTAGTTTTTTCTAGTAAATCATTAGGTTTTTACCTCAGATATGATGTACTTTCTGTTATAAAGCGCTAAGTTAAAAAAGTTCTCTAAAAATGTATTTTGAAAATGACACCCTACTTATGGGTTTCAGATCCTCTGACAACCAAGCGCCGCGAAACCCGAGTATCGGTTGTAATTTTTTTCGAGTTCTAATAAGTCTGTGTGTGCTAAAATTGTAGTTGTTTTGTTTAGTCTACAATCCATTTGTTGAAATTACGGCCCGTAATAAGGTTGATTGTTAATTATAGAAAATTGTATTGTGTTTTGTGTCGTAATAAAATGGAAAAAAGTTACGAAAAGGAGCAAGTGAGACTTTTGAAATTATGGAATGAGTTATTATCAGACGAAAAACAAGAGACTTTAGACTTCATATATAATACTTCAGATGATTACTTGCCCAGTAATTCATCATCAAATGTTGAGTCTGATGAAAGTGCACTGAATTTAGAAGCAATGAAGAAAAAATTAAAAAGGTAATTATTATGTGAAACATATCACCAAAAAACTTATTAACTTATTTTCCTTTTTGTTGTGTTGTTTACGGCTTAAGGATTAAATATTTGTATGTAGTTCAGTTTTATTTAACCATTTTTAAATCTAAATAAAACGTTTCAATGTTTCTACGACTATAGTTCAACCTTCAGGATTTTTTGAACTAAAACATAATCACTTTTAGGTTCCCTCTAAAAGCAAAGATTTCTATTGATGAGCTTCCGCCTAACACCTCAATACCTTCAGTTTCCACCACTAACTGCGAAACAGCTATAAACACTGCAAGGTCTAATGTATTACACTCCAATATATCTTCAAGTAGTGATTCTGATGATTTTTTAGAAGAAATAAATCCGAGAAAAAAAACTAAAAGGTAAATAAGTATAGCAATTTTCCCATGCAAATTGAAAATAAAAATGATGAAGAGCTTTTACAAGATGAACTACACTGGTTTCCTCCGAATGGTTTCCATTTAAAAAATTTCAATTTTGATGTAGATCATGTCGGTATTACAACACAGATAGCTGAGAGTTTTACTACAAAGGCACCATATGATTTTTTCAAGATATATCTCAGTGATGAACTTCTGGATTTGATTGTGGTAGAGACCAAGAGATATGCTCAACAAACCAAAAACAAACCTATGGCAGTTTTCTCGTGATTACACAGATGGAAAGATACTAACAGGGACGAAATTACCACATTCTTTGGAATTGTAATGTATAAGTAGAAAAAACAATCCAAAGGATGTAGAGACCCAAAAATTAAATAAAGGAGAAATTTACGCAACAGAAAGTAATACAGGGGTAGTTGTTTTAAAATGGCAAGATAAACGTGATATTCTTTGTCTCAGCACTATTCATAGTGATACAACCACTAACATTCATAGATCTATCCGATCAGTTGAAATCATATTCTTCCCCTTTGCGTAAAGAGATCAAGTGGTATAGAAAACTTGCATTTGAAATATTACTTGGCTCAGCAGTAGTAAACGCTTTTATAATATATAAAATGGTGACAAAGGCCAAAATATCAATTACGGATTTTAGACAGAGCATTGCTCTGAGTATGTTACAAATGCATGAAGTGGACGTCCCGAAGGTGCAGGAAAATGACAACACAAAGCATATTTTACATGAAGTTGCTTCAAAAGATCGTCGAAAATGTGTAGTATGTTATGCGAAAATAAGCGCTGAAGAAGGCCGAAAAACCGCTCAGAAGAGGGACCAAAATCAAAATTTTCATGTGATGCTTGTAATAAGTTTTATTGTTTGTCATATTTTTTTGACGTTCACGATTATTCTGTATAATTAATAAAAACTGTTTGTAATATTTAATTAAAATAAAAATGTTTTTTCATAAATCCTTATAATTTTTTTGAAAAATCTTTAATGATAGTAAATACATAAAAAGTGCCGAGCTCAATCACTAGTATTACCTGCCAGGCCCATCTGTAAAAACTTTCATATAGATTAATGTGTTTCGAAGTACGGCAGTTGGGTTACAGGCTTTTATGTTAACGCTAGTAGTGAAGGTTGCCCTATGGGTGTCGGGGCGTGTACGACCACAGGATCTGAAACCCAAATGTCGGGTGTCGTGGCGATTAACGTGTTAAGTTTATTGTGGTACTATACCTGATTATAAGTTCGGCTGTAAGTTTTTATATTGTCTTTTGTTTAAAAAAAACTTGCATTAAAAAATTATGACACAATTATAGCACAAGCTGTTGCTTTACAGGATGATGGGCGGAGCATTCGTTACATCGCAAATGCTTTAGGAAATTCTCGAAGTACAGTGTTTGGTACAATACAAAGATTTCGGAAAACAGGAGAATCCACCAGAAGACCAGGTCAAGGTAGACGAAGAACCACAAATCAAGTTAAAGATTGCTTTCTTAGGTTACAAGCGTTACTCGATCGTACATTATCAGCACCAGTACTTACTCAACGATTAAATAATGTCCATAGAAACACAGTTTCCTTATACCGTTCAAATGAGCTTAAATAAATATGGATTTAGGTCCAGAATACCTGTCACAAGACCTTTAATAGCTGATAATTCGGAGGCAACCTTTACACTTCGCTCCTGAACATCTTATTTGGGGTGTTAACGATTGGAGTGCTATGCTTTCCACGGATGAATCAAGATTTAACAGACACTTATTGGATGGGCGGACTAGGATATGGAGAAGAGCTGGTGAACATTATCAGCAATATTGTTTTACTCCGAGAGTTAAATTTGGTGGAGGTGGTATAATGGTGTGGGCACGCACTTCCCTAGAGGCTCATACAGAACTTGTTACAATTCAAGGGGGCAATAAATCCAATAGAGTATGCATGGGATATGTTGGGACGATGTATTCGACGTAACCATGGTGAGTTTGAAACCCTGAATGATTTGGAGCCAGCAGTTTGTGACGAATGGAAGCAAATCCCTCATGCAGACTTGAAGACTAATATTGAAGAAGAAACAGGCTTTAAAGCCTACATACAAGAAGGAAGAAGACTTAATCGTAAAATGGAAAATAGACACGTTATTAACAAAAATAACTAAGAAGTTTTGAACACATTTTCTATTGAAAAAGATATCAGAGCAATTTTATAGGCATAGGGGATTTTAACGAATAATTTTCACTACAATACAAAAATGTGATTAATTTAATTAGTTTCTCTGGGTTTTACAGCATTCAAAAGTTGACCGGGCTCATGAATAAGAATACGATAAAAACTAACCATTAGACAGATTTTTATTATATATTTTTTATTCATATAACTTTGTTACCATTCCTATGGTATTAAGTAATAGTTTATTATCGACCTTTTTACCGACCACTTTTCCATTTTACGATTACAAGTAATAGAAAAAAATAAAGTTGTAGACAATAGTGCAAGATACACACAACATAATATAGTGGTGGTAGCGGTAGGCGGTAGATTGTGCAATGTTAACAATTAAAAACAAGGGTTTTCCAACAAAATAATTTTGAAAAATAAATCAGAATCTTATACATGCACATTTAAACTTTACTTTAAACCCTTTCCAACTTCAAAAATAATGATTTTTACTGAGTTTCGGAGGTTTGAAAGTTTCAAACGCTTATTATAATTCGACAACGATCAACTTTGAGAAAAGTTACTATAAGACTATAATATAAGACCTTTTTTTGTTTAGAATCACTCAAAAAACTTTGATCTGGGTTAAAAGTTAATTTTAGAAATTTGTTTGAAAAAATATATAAACAAAATCTTAACCAAAGTGCCCCTTGGTTTCTTGCGGATTTTATATTAGGGACTAATTTTTGATAAGCTTGTGCAATTATCTAGTTTCAACTTTTTTGGCCGATATCTCGATTTTCTCATAGAAGGTGACTTTTGCGCTACGGGTGATAAGGTAGTTTTTGGCGATTGGTCAATATACCAATCAACAGCAATTAATTAGTAATAAAATATGCCGCCAAAATGGACCCTGTACTCCTTCTCGTTGCCGAGATATAGCTATGGCTATTTATACATATATGGCTATGGCACAGTTCTACCATAAAGTTAGCATAAAATAAATTGTGTCTTGGCGTAAAACTTCAGCAATATATTAGCAATTAATTTCCTGCGGTTTACTTTTCTAATTTCATCGGTTTTGGTCGATATCTCGATTTTTCCGTAGGTGAGTTTTGCGCTAGGTGATGATGGTGTAGTTTTTGTGGATTGGTCAATGTACCAATTAACAGCAATTAATTAGCAATACAATATGGTGCCAAGCTGGGCCCTGTAGCCTTTTTCCTTGCCAAGATATAGCTATGACTATGCTAGATTTACTGTCAACTTAGCATAACCATTGTTTCTCGGAAATGGTTACAGCAATAAATTTTTTTCTTTCCGTAATAAATTATCAATAGATTAAAGTCTTATAAGGTCTGAATTTAGCCTTATAAAATGGCCAACTTTACCAACATTTCATTTAGACTTAGGTACTTCAGGTTGAAGTTATGAGTTTATGTTAATTTTTCTTTCAAATTGTGTTAATTATTTATATTATTAGATATAATAGGTATAAGTGTATAAAATAATTCGAACATGGGAATATATAATGGAGACACCATATTACCCAAACATTTTACTCTATGATAGGCGTAATTAAACGGGTATATTCGGTAAAGGGGTAATATTGTTAATATTGCAAGCATTACGGATCAGTTTCTTAAGAGAAAAATGAAAATCATGAATGAATAAAAAATGGAACATTAGAATTAGAAAATATATTTATATAAAAATCATGCATTACGGTTAAGCCTTTCGGTAAACCTAATTGTACTAACGTTAATGGCCTGCCTATACGTCTCAGATGTGATAGTAAACAGAAGAAACCTAAAAAGTAAAGACCAAACTATTTAAAATGCGAATATCTTAGGGGCAGCAATAATTGTCACAAGCTAACAAAACGAATGTAGTTGAAATAAATAGTAAAAAGAAGAGGAAAATAATTATATATCATACATTAACAAAGCAGTATCATCCCATGCCTTGTAGATCGTGGCGGGAAAGGGTGTATATGGATAAACTAACAAAAATGATATGAATATGGGAAATAAGATAAAAATGTTACATACAAACAGCAATCGCAGAAAACTAGATAAAGAAGTGGACCGCAAAAAATACACAGTAGATCTAGTATTATAGTAGGAAGATCTACAAATAATGAAGTTATCGCAGGAGCTATGTATAAACAAAAATATCTGCTGCGTTGGTATGAACATTTTTATATGAGGTATGCTGACAAGTACTTATCTCATAAGGGACCAACTATTAAACTCTAGGATATTGTTTTCATTGTAAAGTATACCATTATTGACAATGACAGTAAAAGTTTAAGTGTACTTATCAATAATAATATAAAGTAGTATAACACTGTCAAGTAATACCAGTAATTGCTGCTAAATACATTAAAAGGTAAGTGAACTGTGTTAGGACTTACCTCTTTCATCAGTAATAACCTGTCCCTGGATCTGCCAGAAACTCCCCAGGATCAGAAATATTATCCCTACGGTATGTAATGTATCCATCTTCAAATAAAAATCCATTCGTCAACAAAAACAATCCATTTCACTAGTACACAACACACAAAATTAATAAAACAACCCGCCGAAAGTCACTCACGGATTCGTGTCGAAATTTTCAAAACAAAACTCACGCACCAAAACAACCTGTTGAATGCGAAATGTTCGAAATGTATGTTTACGTCGCCTCCCACGATTACTTGATGTGAAATGACAATCGCCGTTCTGCGATGTGTGTTGAGCTTTCAGTGAGGAACCGAAAGCTAGCTATGTTGCCACTGATATAATATATCGGAGAATATCGAACAAACAAAAAGTGGTTTTTATTCTTTTATTTTATAAAATGTATTTATGTCGTTATTATTATATTATTTATTTATTATAAAGAATCAATTACTACAACAAAAAAGAAGATTGAAACTTAAAGTCTAAAATATGCTTATATAATTTTAGTATATAATAAAATAGATACTATATTAGAAAAAAACTAGAAATTTGTATAATAAAAATGTTCATCATTTAATTAATTGCTTTTAATAATATGAAATGAGTTTTATGAGCACTCTAATATGTTTTTTAATTCTCTACAAGAAATGATTGTCTCTTATCTGTTAATATAATGTTTATAATATTTAAGTAAAGCTTCCGTTTCACCTCAACTGAAGTAATGGGGGCAAATTTTAAATTCGGCAATAAATTTTCTTTAATTTCTCATCATCCAAACTCATCCAAAAAAATTTTTAAAACATTTTGCAGTATTTCAAATCGTGTATTATTTTTTATAACATTTTCAAATTTTTTGTAAAATTTGATATACAATTATAATGTAACAATAAAACACTGAAAACTTTGTTTTTAAAACTTCCACAAAATTTATTTTAAATTCTTATCACTACAGCTGTTTCGGCTGATTGCCTTTCTCAAGTGACTTGTTTTTGGCATGGGTTTACACTTTATAGTCTCTAATGAAATAGGTTGAGGAGGGGAGAACTGTTTGTCTCAAGCTGGTCATTCAGAATTATATCTGTGTTTTTTAATTTGTTGATTTCCATAGATTCTAACAAAGATAGCTTAAGGCCTTTATTTTGAATGTGAAGAATTTTAAATTCGTCATTAAAAGAATGATTATGATCTAGAAGGTGAAGTGCGTATGTACAATCTGTTTTTATATTATTGAAAGCCCTTTTATGTTCTGCTATTCGTTTATTAAAATTTCTACCTGTTTGACCAATGTAAGTTTTTGGGCAGTCGCCACATTTAAGTTTGTACACACCACTGTGTAAGTGTTTTTTATGTTGGCTCTTGTTGTTTTTAATATATTTGCCTAGGTTGTTATTTGTTCTGAAAGCTGGTGTTATTCAAAAGGTAAAAGAAATAATAAATTAGACTTACTCACAATCAATTTAATTTAACTATCAGACGACCGGTTTCGCTTTCTACAATATGCAAAGCATCTTCAGGTCGCGATACAAAGTTAATTAAATGCTGAAAATAATAAACCCATATTAGGGTGTTGTCTAATAAAGGTAAAACAAAGATAGGTGATATAAATTATATAAATTACAGTAATTATGCCAATATTACATGTCTGTGGTTTTTAAAAATGAATAAAATGTTTAAGCAGACAAGGAAAGACCCACAAATTGGTGAAATAGTCTATTAAACTGTAATGAATTAATAAATAAACAAATAGTTGACTTGAGTTCTCCAATCAACAATACAAGATAGTTTGAACCATGTTCTTTCAACCATCAATTAATAGAGTACCGGCATGTAAGTAATGTTTTATTTATTTGTTTATTTATTAATTCATTACAGTTTAATAGACTATTTCACCAATTTGTGGGTCTTACCTTGTCTGCTTAAACATTTTATTCATTTTTAAAAACCACAGACATGTTATATTGGCATAATTACTGTAATTTATATAATTTATATCACCTATCATTGTTTTACCTTTATTAGACAACACCCTAATATGGGTTTATTATTTTCAGCATTTAATTAACTTTGTATCGCGACCTGAAGATGCTTTGCATATTGTAGAAAGCGAAACCGGTCGTCTGATAGTTAAATTAAATTGATTGTGAGTAAGTCTAATTTATTATTTCTTTTACCTTTTGAAATGGACTCACACAAGCAACACATTCATGATCTGGTGTTATTCCTTTCTTTTTTATGTGTTTGGCTATTTTTGTTGATATTTTGCCTGTATATGTAATCGAGCAGAAGGTACTGGGTTTTTTCTCTGGTGGTGGAAATACTAAGTTCAGGGCTTTCTTGTGTAGTTTTTGATTTAACATTTTATTAATTGTTTGTTCGTTGTATCCATTGTTTACTGCTATTTGTTTAATGATATTTAATTCTGTCTCAAAATTGTATTTTGACATAGGAATTGCTGTTAATCTATGTAACATACTATGATAGGCTGCCAGTTTATGTTGTGTGGGATGGGATGATGAATTGTGAATAGTCGTGTCAGTATGGGTAGGTTTATGAAATATGGAGAAGTCATGTTTGTTTTTAAGTTTGGTAATTTTTAAATCTAAAAAATTTATGGATTGATTTTGTTCTGATTCTATTGTAAATTCAATATGACTATGAAGAGAATTAATATACGATAAAAATTGGTCGAGTTGCCTGTTAGTTCCTGTATAAAAACTGTTTGAATATGGGATGTTTTGAAATCTTTGTCTCTAGATGATCCATAAAAATATCTGATAGCAATGGGCTTAGAGGATTGCCCATTATAAGTCCTGCACTGTTATTTGTATATAATTCATTATTAAATTCAAAGTAGTCCTGGTTTATGCAAACTTCAAGAAGATGTAAAATTTCAGATGTAATGATTGGATTTGTACTATTTTGGTCTAAAAGGTTTTTTACTAGAATAAAAGTTTCTGTAGGAGGGATACTAGGAAAAAGATTTTTTACGTCAAATGAAATTAATCTGGAGTTGTAAGGTAACTGAAAATGTTATATTTTATTAACTAGTTCTATTGTATTTTTTATGGTAAATTTAGGTCGAAATTTAGTGAGTTCTAAAATAATCTCTAACAGTTTTTTTGAAAGTTTATATGACAAACAAAGTTTTCAGTGTTTTATTGTTACATAAAATGAATTTCCATCAAGTGACGGTCGAATCCATCAATTATTTAAAATTATAATCTTTATTTTAATTTAATTCCTGCAGTTTTCTATCTTTAAATAGTTCGTGTGATTTTGAAACTGCCCGAGAAGAATCACTTATGTCGAGAATTAATTCTTTTAAGGTATCGTAATGTTTGGCATAAAAAACTTCTGTATCAAGCCAAGTTTCCCATCGCGTTTTAACAGGTTAAGGTGGCAATTGGAGATCTGGAAATTTTTCCTCATATAATTGAATTCTTAAATGAGCTTTGAGAAAAACTTTATTGAGGTTACTAATTATTTCATTTACTAATGGAATCTCCCACCTTTTTTGCTCTGTTACTCTATTAATTCCATGTGCCAAACTCGCTACATGAGTTAAATTCTGGTATAAAATTTTTAATTTTGTTCTGCTTTGAGCATATAAGCTGCAGCATCCGACAATAAAATTAAAAACTTTTTACTAGGCACTATGTTGGGCAAAAAGAAGTTTGTACGTGAAACCTGGTAATTGTTAAGTTATTCGCTTTGTCAAGCTGTTTCGATGATATTAATAAGAAATTCCTGAATTATTTTCCCTGAATAAATGTCTTTAACTGCTGCGATGTCCTCGATTGTAACTTATTTGTATATTTTGCACTTTTTAAGTGTTGGTCTAGAATAAAATTTTTGCTCGCGTTAATCTGAAACAAAAAATAACGTAAATTATTTAAAAAAAAAAAACACTACTTTCTGTATAATTTCCAAATATACGATTAAATAATGATATTAGATTAATCTTAATTAGTAGGGCTAATACGAGAAACAGTCTCTTTTAAAATAGGGAAAAATGAAAAAATACAAGAAAAAATGATACCTAATGAAAAGATGAGGGATTGAACCCACGTCCTTTATTATCATTTTCGTTAAAATGTTTCAATTTTCCTATCTAAATGCCTATAATTTTACAATAATAGAGATATTTTAAGCTTATTTATGGTACTCTTTTTATTATTCATCTTACCTGCACATATATGTAAAAAAATAAAAAATAAACTTACCAGTTTCATGCACACGGTACAAAAAAAATGTTCTCCTTCTAGTCTCAGTTCTGGATACCATTTTATCCACATTGTGTTACCCTGCACTTTTCACATATTTAACAAACACAACTAACTACCTCAACTTTACTGCTTGAACTAAAGATTTCACATCTTTTTACTTTTTGTTTCTCTTAAAATCTCTATTTTCTCTTTGTCAACCATTTTACATCCACTCCTGAATGTAGATCTCTCCCAGTTGCTTCCATCTTTCTCCAGTTTGAGCCAATCTAATCCATTGTTTGCTTGTCACTGCTCTTATGTCATCTACCCATCTCTTTTGCGGACTTTCCATGGTTCTTGTCTCCCTTGGTCTCCATTCTAGGATTTTCCGTGTCCATCTGTTATCATAATATCTGGTAATGTGACCAACCTAGCGCCACTTCATTCTTGTAATTTCTTCTACGGTGTTCCTGATCTTCGTTCTACGATTATCTTGGTGTTTCTTATCTTGTCTCTAAGTGATATTCCACACATGTTTCGTTACATTGCCCCTTGCGTTGTTCCTAGTTTCGTAGCAGATTTTCTGATAAGGGCTACGGTTTCCAACCCGTAGGTACAAACTGGTAGTATGCATGTGCTATACACCTTTATCTTTAGGTTTATAGGGAATAAAGGTTTTGTATTGATATATTTGTCTTGTCCTGGGTCATTCTTTTGTTTTACTGTAGTTTATTTTTAAGTTTACCGCTCCGGAAAGTTTACTTTAATTGTTGTATCATTTCATTTAGTTCTTGGAAATATACCTGCTATTGAAACTATGTCATCTGCAAATCTCAAATGGTTTAAGTATGATCCACCGATATGTATACCCTTGTCGTTCCATTCTCATTTCCTAAACATATCTTGGAGGGCAAGGGTGAATAATTTGCGAGAAATGGTGTCTCCTTGTTTCACTCTCGTTGTAGTTTTCAAAATATCTTACCTATTTTATATATTTCAAAATATATAGAATAATACCATCATCATCATCACATATACATTTTCATTTAAACATTTCGTATATTCTACAGTTGTCTTCCAGTTTCGTTATTACGTTTAGAACATCTGTCCATCTGGAACCGGTCCTCGTTTTCCTGTTAAAGTCTTTAGTCTCCGTTCAATAATATTTTTTATCCACATAATGTCCTTTTTTCTTGCCAAATGGCCAAAAATTCTGATTTCTCACAAGCTCTGTTTTCCTTTTAATGTCTGTACTGGCATAACGACATAGAGACTTGCATGTAGATATCTTAACGTCAGAAGTCTATCCTTCGCGACTTCTTTTACCTCGCCAGAGTTATCTATGGTTGCCCTGTTCTTTATATTCCGTAAACACGACATTTTTTGCGACCTACTTCTCTCTTACCCTCAATCTTTCCTTGGATAATTAGTTGGAGTTTTCATATCTTTTCCCTTTTAGGCTATGGGCAAGGGATCTAATTTTTCGTATTTTGGTCCAGTTGAGCAATTCTGCACTCTTTCGGTATTGGTCCTTCTTAAGAATTCCTCGTTTCTCATCCCGTATAACAATATGGACCACACATAGCAATTAACCATCCTGTAGTAGAGAATAAAAGAAAAATTGGGGTTACATAGCAATGGTTTAAATTTAACAAAATTCACCATTGTGGTCTCATTGGTCATTCACCAACATTTCCAAGTATTAGAACGCTGCCATTTGCTCAATTGGAGCAATATCTATTTGTAATTGCGCTCTTAAAAGTGGGTTTTTATTATTGCTACGCATTTAGTTTTTCCTGCTTTTATCTTCAAACTGTTTTTGTCATACTATTTATTTTATTTATCAGTATCTACATATATCTGTTCTACATCATAATAGCCCTAATTGAGCATTGGTCTCCTTTATTTTTTGCCTCCACCTTTGCTTGTCTCTGGCTGATCTTCTCCATACACGGGAGCTAAAAGGGCTTGTGCATCGCTGTGTTTCCCTGCATTCTAGCATTCAGTGCTCTTCTTGGTAGCCTATCCTCTCCCATTCTTATCACATATCCGACAAATTGCAATATCTGAATTCGAATGAAGTCTGACGGTTAACGAACATATTATGTTAGTTAACTGTAATTATTCCGGTGTCGTCGGCGTAAAGAATGTTATTTATCGGGTACCAATTGACCTTTAAACCACACTCAGAGCCTTAGAGTACCTCTGCAAAAACATTCTCCACATAGACGTTGAAGAGCATACACTCCTACAAGAGACAAAATACACCCCTGTCGCACCCCTCTTAAAATTTCAAATTCCTCTGTGTTCATTGATTTGTTCAGCCTCGCTGGTGCTTTTTAATTCCAATAGAGATTCTGGATAACTCTTATACCTTTCTCGTCAATGTTAGCGTTGTGTAGCATTTTTATCATGGCATCGTGTTTTACAGCATCCAACGCTTTTTCATAATCTAGAAACGTGATGAATATATTCT
Source organism: Diabrotica undecimpunctata (assembly GCF_040954645.1). Classification (NCBI taxonomy): domain Eukaryota; kingdom Metazoa; phylum Arthropoda; class Insecta; order Coleoptera; family Chrysomelidae; genus Diabrotica; species Diabrotica undecimpunctata. The sequence continues at coordinate 111,190,989 of NC_092811.1, read as the reverse complement.
TTCGTTTGTTTCATGCCGTTTTGTTTAAGCGTATTCAAGCAGAAAGACTCTCAGGTGTACCCAGTCCGCTCTTGAACCGACATTGTGTCTCGCCGCTTAGCTCTTTTAGAGCAAATCCAGATTAAAAAAATAATAAAGAACATTAATCAAAAACTCTTCGACAATTAATGAAGCTTAATAAACGAACGATTAAATCGATCACCGAAATAGTGACCGACAAAAGAAAAAACTAACAAGTACGAAGAAACATCATTGCAAAGATCAAAGATCAAAGATCATTGCAAAAGAAACATTGGAAATATCATAACAAGAAAATCCAGTAATTAAGAAGAATTTGAGAAATCGATAATTGGGAGAAAGAAACCCCTTTATGTTTTAACCATTCTGATATAAAATAAACGTGTCAAAGGGCGAAAAATAGGGGTATATAAACCGGTAATGATAAAACCACTAGTTACACTCACCTCAGAAACATAGACCTTGGAAAAAAATCAATATTATGTTGAAAATATGGGAAAGGAAAGTATTAGTTTATACATAAAATATTTAGGAATAAAATATAGACAGGATTATGGATGAGAAAGAGAAATAAGGACCTAAAAGAAGCTATAACAAAAACAGACGATAATAAGTGTGATAAAAATATAAATAAAAAAAAATTAAGATTATTGGGACATGTATTAAAATAACCAAATAGAACATTGCAAAAAAATATAAAGATAAATAAAGTCAGAACTAAGACAAAGGATGATTGGAAGATAAAGACACTGGGCATCGTAGGACATAGGAAAACGAAGGTCATAAACAAAAGATAATGGAAACCGGTGATTAGACCGACATTGGCAATATTAGGATAAAAACAGCTGCTAAGATCCGCTTTAAAATATGAGATCTAGAGACAAAATAGTAGAATGAACAACTTACAGCAAAGTACTAACTCATTAAGTAGGTGAGTTTGTTAGGTAATTGTAAAGCACATTGGCCGTAGACATACATACTACGTACATTTCCACCTTTAAAGTCAATTGTTAAAGATAGTATTTATTGTTACTAATATGTTCTTATTTTCAGTTGCGTGGCTACATTGAGAAATTCGTGCACCCTCCAATGTAAAGACATTGGCTGGACCCTGGTCTACCTGGCCTTTCGGCATACGACCGTTAGCGGAACGCCTGCCCCTATGAGTCCGACACCATGTGAGGATGGCGTGATTACATAATGTAACACAGGGCTCCACCCTCCCCGTAGTACCTGTGATGCGGTACGCAGGGTCGAGACTCGACCTCGCACGTTTGACAGGTCGCCGCTGAGGAGCACTCCTCTAGCAGTCTTAGGTCTCCCAGGTGGGTACGTGCCGCAACCCCACGCCTTTAATGGGGAAAGGGTGTATCAGGGACACGGCACATTCAACCTCACCTGGTTCTGGAATAAGAGTAGAGTGGTCCCACGAGAGGCTTGTCTCGGATACTAGGAGTGTAGACCGGTGACCGTAACGCCGAAGCGCCCTGCGTGCGTTTCTACAAGCCCGACGCCTCCAACGACGGCTCTCCAACTCTTCATTCCTTCCCAATAGTCGCCTCTTACGACAGGCAGGGAAAATCGCCCCGGCAGTATTCTTATTTCCGCGAGCCGGACGGAAGTTGCGTGGCTACAGCCGCGACACCCCTAAATAACTTGGAGAGACGCCCAAAACTGGTGTTCATTTTTAATTTTGATATTACCATCAAGTATACGCCGCGCCATCCTCAATTTCAAGTATAAGATTATATATAGCAATCAAATATATTTTTTGACAAAAAAAAATACCATTTTAAAGATAATTTGTTTTAACTTTACTTTAAACATCCACTACTATCGGTTAAGGGTGTTTAAGTGGTTATAGGGGTTGCTAATATTTATTCAAACGCTGCAATTTTTGATCTTGGCAACAAAAAAAATCCTGGATACACTGCTGTTACTGTTTAACCGTTCCAAGTATTTCTCGACATTTTCATATCTTGATGTCAATAAGCTCTTCACTTAGTAGGTGAGCTCTAGATCATATTTTGTCCAGTATTTATTACCCAAGCTTCTGAATCTTAATAAATTACTGTCGACTTTTGAACAAATATTTAGTTAGTAGTGTGGTAAATCACGAATATCCCTATAGAATTAAATCTTAATTATTATAAAACGAATTCTCTACTTTACATTTTGGTGCCAAAATCGGAAATTGATTCGAAATCCAGATTCAAATTGGAAGAATTTTTCATTTAAATCTAAATTGAATCCCAGTTTTTTATTTTGCTAAAATGTACTGAAATAGAGTTAATTTACTTTATTTAATTCAAATTATAAGAAAGAAGTTATAATACAATTCTTCATTACTGACAAAATATTACATAAACTCTGGACATTATAATTGATTATATATAATGTATATCCAGTATTATAAACAGTCTCTCATACGTTGTGCGAGTTGGCAACGTTGCCTTCACTCTTCTGAAGAAATCCTAACCTTACTTCAACAGGTAAGAACAAGGTAAGACATATACATTTAGATTCGGCGAACAAGAGGAAGAATAGTGAGCAGCTCATTTCAATGGTGTTTATTCACTCTAAAAATTGACAAAAAGAAAAAAGCTGGAGAGTTGAAGGCTGAAAGAAAATGCTTCTGAAACAGTGGACTATGTTTTTGGTTAACGTTAAGTCTGTGAGAATTGTTATCTTTTCAGCTGGACGATTGGTTCACGTAATTTACAAGTTTTAATAGATTTAAAGCGTGGAATAAGTTATGCACGGAGTTAAATGATTACTTTTCAAGTAGTTTTTTTGTAAATTAAAGATGATAATAACATTTCGTTACACTGCTAGGCAATTTATGTTGGAAGAGTACAAATGTTAATTTGAAAATCGAATGTTGGTATTAAGAAATAGTATTTGAAATATTACTTGAAAAAAAGAGCATAGACAATGCAAAAAGTGCGGGTTCGTTCGGAAAAATATTCCCATAAGACTTTTTTGGATAATCACTTCCATGAGATGACACAAAATAAAGTCCAAGAGGTCGCCCAGGCGAAAAGTTTCAGCTTTCAAGGCTCAAAAACACAAGTAAAAAACATTATTTTTGAATTCACCAAGGACTTAAATTTAAGCTCAAACCTTGTTCTATCATTTCCCGATAAGTATTTTAGGAGTTCTTCATTGTAAAAACATTGTTTTTTTCGCTAGGGTTGCGACGTGTAGGGGAGCGCCGGGAGGGTTTGGACACTCTCATAATTCTCATTCCACTAGACAACAAACGTAACCGCAAATATAACTTAAAGTGCATTTCTGTATCTGTATTCTTAGTATCTGTCTAGACGCCAAGCCGGCAGGTTACTTTGTTTTAAGTTCGGCCATTTTTGAAATTTTCCATGTTGTTGTTTTAATATTTAGCAATTTGAAACTGTGTTTTTAATCAGCTGGTTTTGTTTGTTTTGTGATACTGATTGAGTATTACTATTAGGTAAGCCTAAATAATGAACATTTGTTGTTATTTTTACGATATATAAAAATACTTGAATACATTTTGTATTTATTTATCTCAACTGTCTTGAGGGAGGGTATGGACACCTGTCTAAACCCTCCCGCAAGTGTCCAAACCCTCCCTAATTTATAAAATTGTTACAGAAAACATGCCGTATAAATATAAACGAATAACCGAAGGATGATTTCCCGAAGAAACCAACAGTGCAACAGCTGATGTTTTATCTGGAAAGTTTTCTATCAGAAAAAGCGATCAATAGCATTAAGTTCAAAAATCAACACTAGCTTTATACGTAAAGAAAGCTAGAGAAGTAGGAATTGACAATAGGACATTCTCTCCACATTTTGTCACATGCCAAGTATTTTCTAATGAAATGGAAGCCTCCCTTGCGTTGTATCTTAAGAGATGTTCTAATATGTATCATGATTTAACTCCAAAAGCGACTCGCAGATTAGCATACGAATTTGCCGAAAAAAAAACGAAGTCAAATTTCCAGAGCCTTGGAAAGTAAACAAATCAGCTGGAAAGGACTGGTTTACAGAATTTTTAAGTCGACAATCTGAACTAGCTTTACAAACCCAGGAGAATACAAGCTTAGCAAGAATTTCCAGTTTCAATAAATCTACAGTCGGTAAATTTCAATGTAAGTTAGAGGAGATTCTAAAAAGGCACAGCTTCACTGGATCAGACATATTTAATTTGGACGAGACGGGTGTAACCACAGTTCAAAAAACTCAAAAAGTAGTTGCTACTAAAGGTCAGCATCAAGTTGGTAAAGTACTGTCGCGTGAGAGAGGAGAACTGATTACTCAAGTGGGTATTATTGGAGCGAATGGAACAGCACTTCCACCAGTGTGGGTGTTTCCAAGGAAAAAATTTGACAACCATAGAATGCTAAATGGTATTCCAGAAGAATATGGTGCAACCAGTTTGTATTTTGTAATTTATGTTCGGTGTTCTAAAGAACGCCAAGTTGTTTTATTAATGGATAATCATGAATCCCATTCCCTAACTTTTTTATCCCACATATCTAACAAATTACAACTATTAGATAGGATTGTTTTTGGACTATTTAAAAGGTGTTTCAATCAAGGAGCAGATGACTGAATGCTCTCTCATCCAGGGAAGGAATTATCAATGTATGACCTTGCACCAATATGTATGAAAGCTTGGGATCGATCTGCAACTCCTTCCATTAGATAAAAATATTTTTGGTGATGAGGACTTTCTATGCTCGTTTCTAACAGACAAAATGGTTCCTTCATCATCAAAAGACCCCAATGGTTCTTCATCAAGTGAATTTTCAAATGAAAATGTGGAGTCATTGTCACAGTCTCTCTACATGTCTCTCTGCATTGTCACAGTCCGACACTCTAGTTCAAAACGAGCACAAGAAAGATTACTTATCTCCATCCCAAATAAAACCATACCCGAAAACTTCAGAAATAAAATTAACTAGAAAAGGTCCAGTAAAAAGAACAACCGATACTCCGGAACGCAATGCAATTGCAGAAAAGGAATTGAAAAAAATAGACACCACAAATTAATAAAAAAAAATAGAGATGGTAATTAGGAAAGCAATGAGCGAGTCTTCTTCCGATGAGGAAGAAGTGATTTACAAAGACTCATCTTCAGATTTAGAATTGGAAGATGATGAGGATCAGGATGAGGACCTTACTAGACTTTGAACTGACAGTTTCGTGGTTTGTAAGGTGTTTGGAAATAATCAGTTCGACATTATGCCGTCAAAATTGAAGAAGTTGTTGTAGATGGCCACAACGTGAAATTTTTAAAAAAGCAAGTTGTTTCCAACGGGTTTATAGTTAGTGAAGAGCCTCCAGCATTTGTAACATACGAAGAAATGATTGTAAGGTTACCAAATCCTTTGACAGATCAAAGTGCCAGATATAAAGACATGATATATTTTAACATTGATCTTTCCCAGTGCAGTTTATTTTAATAATAAATATTTTGTTTGTTTAATTGATATCTAAAGCTTCTTTTGGCAAATAAAAACCTTTATTAATATTTTTGTATTGATTCGTTTATTGTCCAGTCCCGGTCAGTCGGGAGGCTTTGGACACATTACCTCAAGTATGTATATGCAAATATTTCATTAACATTATTATATTTGTACACAAACTACAATTTGTACATTAGTCAGTATGATTTCAAAATTTTAGATATTTGTTATCCATATCCATGCCATAATTGTTTATTCAAAAATTGTCCAAACCCTCCCTGCGCTCCCCTATAATAGAGAGAAACAAAATCTAGAGCACAAATTTTTTATTACACGTCTTAATCAGTAATTACAAGTTCTTCTAATGTTATCAGTCCAGCGCATTAGTGGTCGTCCTCTACTGCATTTATCAGTTCTTTTGGTCTCCATTGCAACCTACTCGGGTGGTGCTGATAAAACGTGTTTTTAATAGCAAGATACTAATAAAAACATTACAAGACTGCCACTCCTCACATTTCTTTACCCCAGTCCATTGCTACCCAATATTCCTTCAATATTTTGGTTAGACCCCACTTTGGCATTAAAATCTTCTAGGATTGTGACTAGTTCACGATTGGGAATAGCGCTCATAGTTTCTTCTAGACGACCATAGAACCTATCAATGTCTTTATTTTGTGCAGCTATTTTAAAAGCGTATATATGTGTAAGGTGTCGAGTATTGGTGAATGTTCGCATTTTAATGGATATTATTCTGTCGTCGACAGTATCATATCCAATCACCCAGATGTTCCGTTTGGACGGTGCAATTATTGCGACGCCAGTTGTACTTGCATTATCTGGGACTGAAAAGTGGACAACGTTGCCAGCACTTTGCTTTAAAATTACATTTGAGTGAATCCCAATAACGAAAAATTGTAATTTTTCATTTCTTTTTCAATTATTTGTACCTTTCTAGGGTATTGGATCAATCCCTGAATGTTCCATATTCCAATTATTTGACACTTTCGTACATTTAGTTTAGGTTTGGATTCACTGGCACGGTTTCTGCAAAATGCCTGATCCCTTACACCTCGGAAGCCGGGTCACTACACAACCTAACTTCTTTTTCTGTTACTGTCATATTGGGAGAAATTCTCTTGAAAATATTGAGTGCAGTGATTTCCCTGCGCCTTCTGCACCGCAGTGCCACAATCATTTATACTGTTCCAGTCATGCTTGTGGAAGTTATGTTTCAAACTGATTCAGATAATTTCCTCTGCGCCTTGGGCTTGTACTGATAATCGCTGCTGCTCTTCATCAGGAAGGGATAGGAAATAGGAAACTAGATTTTGGAAGAATAAAGGTTTCTCTCTGTAAGGAATTGAAAGCATAGCATGGTTCGCGCGGGCGTGGTCATTTCCCAGAAGTCTATTATCTACTACGATCGTAGAAGAGTGTCTTTCGCTACCTGCTTAACTTATACATAACTTATTTAAAAAATTCATATTTTCGCTTGTTTAAAGTTTTTATTTACATTCTGACAATTTATTCAAATATATTTTTAGATTATGCTGCAGTAGGAAACACAAGATGCTTCATGACCACCAAATTAAACACAATACGGGTCGCAATCTGGCCAAGTAGTTGGGTACGGAGTAGTATGATCCGTAGTACTTGTTGAATCAACTGTGGTTACTGTCAGTAGTACCTGGAATACATTTTTTTTACATTGGATATATTTTTCCATTAGATATAGTTGTTATAAAAGTTAATATATAACTTTTGAACTTCATAGCAAACTATTCCCCATGTACGCTCCTACTATAGAATCCGAAGAAGAAAAAATGTAATGATTTTACAGGGAACTGAACTGGATCATGAATGAGTTTAAGCAAAATGAAATGATCATACTTATAGTACGGGGAACAAAGCAAAAAAGACTGTTCGGGACTTTTTTCGGGTTATTTTTTTAGTTATTTAGGCCTATATAAAGAAAACCTGTACGTTTTCTGCAGAGATTTTGGGGTCTCTTTTTAATTTAATAAAATAAGAATGATTTTGGACACTTTGGTATGTCAGAAGTAAGTTGATCTTATCCCTTTCGAAAAAGAATATGTTAAAAACCGCCATATCTGCTGCTGTTGCTAATTCCAACATATCATCCACAGCGTTAGTTCTACATTCAAGATTTAGGCTTTTATAAATCTCGTGTTTCATACCATATTTTTAATTGACCCACTTTCTTCTTCTTAGCCTTCTTTAGCCCATTTTTGGACATAGGCCTCTTCCAACTCCTTCCATCGATCTCTACCTTGAGCAACATACTTCCAATTTGTTCCGGCTATTCTTTTGACGCCTTCCACTTATTTCATCTGTGGTCTTCGTCTTGGTCCTCTTCCTTTGTTAGTTCTTCAATGTTGTATTGTGGCGTTCCAACGTTGGTCTTTTTGTCTAGTAGTGTGAACTACGAAGCTTCATTTGAGTTTGGCAATTTTTGTTGTGATATCCTCAACTTTGGTTTTGATCTTACCCAGTCATTTCTCTTTTTATCTGACAGTCTTATAAATAAGATTGCTTTTTCTCTTATCATAATTTGTAATTCTTCGAATGTGCTCACTATAATCACGATATCGTCAGCGAATCTGAGGTTGTTTAACTTGTTGCCGTTAACGTTGATGCCATATGTTGACCAATTTGTAGTTTTGAAGACGTCTTCTAGGGCTACATTAAAAAGCTTTGGAGATATTACGTCGGGTTGTGTAATTCCTCTCTTAATAGGGATGGGATTTGTATTTTCGTCTAGTTGTACTATCATAGTTGCGTTTTTATATACATTATGTATTAGTTGTCTATATCTCCAATATATTCTGCAATTATTAATGGCTTGTTCCATAGCCCACATCTTCATGCTATCAAATTCCCTGTCATAGTCTACGAAGGTAAGAAATAGGGGTAGTTGGTACTCATTTGTCTTCTCTATCAGTGTTCTCATTGTCAGCAGATGATTTGATGTACTATATCCTTTGCGAAAGCCAGCCTGTTCAACCGGTTGGTAATTATCCATTTTGTAGGTCAAATGATTGTTAATAATTGTCATAGACAGTTTGTAGACTTGACTGATCAACGATATAGATTTATAATTCTTTAGGTCCCATTTGTCCCCTTTTTATGTAAGAGTACTACTAGACTCTGCCAGTCTTTAGGAATTTTTCTATTATGGAGACATCTATTAAATGGACAGGGATTGTTACTGTCTTGCTTGATTTCAAGAGTTCGGCACTTATACTGCCGTGTCCTGGAGCTTTATTCTTTTTTAGCTCTCTTAAAGCTCTTTATATTTCGAATCCCTCTATAATTTGCAGTACCTCTAATCCCACGTTTTCTATTTTTCTTTTTACGTTTTCTATTGTTGATTCATTAGGCTGGCTTTGCAAGCTGTACAAGGTTTTGTCCACGTCTTCGACTACCTTTCTTATTTTATATTTGTCCTTCTCTTCCATATTATTGGTATCTTTAATTTTGATGATTTCTTGGACACCTAGTATTGGTCTTAGATATTTTAGGCCTCTGTTGTTTTCAATGACTTGCTCTATTAAGTGTCACATACCCTTTACCTCTTCTTTTAACGTCTGAGAGTCCCATTATTAACCTACATGTGCATTAAAACAAGTCCCAACCTTCCATTATGACTCTCTCATCTGATGGAATATCTTTAAGAATATCTTTTAATTGTGCATGCAAAGCTTTTTTTTGAAGTGAAACTTCTATACTGGCATTATGTTACTTTTTTCTATTATAGTTGCAAATTTTTCATAAAAACTTGCATATTTTATTCCACTTACAAAAACGAAATTATTTAATAACTCTTTGTTTATTTGTTTATTTATGTAACAGTTTTTATTTGCATTGTGTCACTTGTCATATTGTGTGCAACCGACAGTTTTAACAAGCGCAGTAGAAACCAGTCCAAGGATCGTAACGCTCACACTTCGGGTCACAGTCTGACAACGCCTGGAGATATCTGGATTGCAAATATTTTGAATCAGCTGTTGTTAACAATATCTGGAAAGTATACAAGAATATATATATATATATATATATATATATATATATATATATATATATATATATATATAAGTAGTTAGGTATTATTGACTGACACGTTATGTAAAATAAAGTTTTATTTTGGGGTTGCAGTCATTAATAGGGCAAGAAAGTGAAACTCTTTGTTCCTTATCTAGCTTTCGCAAAATTTATTTGCTTCTTCAGGATATGCTAAAATATGGTATCAGTAAATACAATGAAATTAAAATTAAATAGCATTGTATAAAACTAGTATAAAAACTTACAACATGAGGTTAATCCATTAAATTTTCAAATTTACAAAACATTAAAACTTAACTTCTTAAAATTATCTAGTTATGTAAGTACAATATTTTAATTTTATTTAATTTTGTACAAATTCATTATGACATTAATTATGTTGATGTTTGATTTATGTCAGAAAGACACTCGTTTCTGTTTATTATATTTTTTGTTGTTGATAACTAGCTCTTGATTGTTATTATGGTTACGTACAAAGTGGCGCCAAATATGAATATTTAAATTTTTTGAAATTATAGTAATTATAGTCAGAAAATCTAATATGTATTAGAAAATTATAGTATTAATTTTCGTAAGACAGAATGTAATTATAGATATTGCTTAGTTTATCAATATCAGTTTTTTTATTAACGCATTGATATTTATTTATGCATACCATTTCTAAGAATTCTCTTTTATTTAATTGGTTTTCACGTCTTAATATATTAGTTTCATTGAAATTAAATGAATGATTTTTTTTAATTGCATGATCTATTAATGCACACTTATTTTTATTATTTCTAAGGTCACTTTTATGTGATGTTAGTCTGCCTATTAGATTTCTAGATGTGTGTCCGATGTATGACCTATCACAATTTACGCATGGTATTATATAAACTACATTTGAGCTTTCCATAATGCTAATAGGTGATTTAGTTTTTATATACAATGATGCTAATGTTTTAACATTTTTAGTTGCAATTTTAATATCAGAATAGTTAGCAAAGACTTTAGTTAGTTTGGGTGTTAATGTTGGTATGTAAGGTAGTGACGTGAAAGTAAATTGAGATTGCACGATTTGTTGATTTGGTTCTCTTGTTTGATTCATGTCAATCATTCTATTATTAGGATTGTTAAATAAAAATTAGTTAATTATTTTAATTGGGTATGAATTCTCTAATAAAATGTCTTTAAGTTCTAATAACCCTTTGTTGATGTTATTTATGTGTGATAATTTGACTATTCTGTTTTTTAAAGCCAATATCAATGTATATATAAATATATATATATATATATATATATATATATATATATATATATATATATATATATATATATATATATATATATATATAGGAAAGGAAAAGAAGTCTTTGCTGACAACGTTAGAAAACGAAGCTTTGAGGTTTATTGGGATTTGCAGCGGTGAAGTAAGTGTACTTTTCTAACTAAGTTTCAAGCTTTCGAAAATGTTTATTTTCATCATCAGGAAAAACTGAAATAAAGTGCTACTGTTAGTAAAGCATCCTCGAAATCTATTAAGAGTGTAAAGGTTGTAAAAAGACTTACGTTATTGAGATTTGTCTTTCGTGACAAATTTGACAATTTGTACTTCTTCTAATTTTCTTTGTCTTATGTCGTACTACTACTATTACACATCAAAATTTACCAAAGGTTGTATTTAAGTTGAAAAACAAAATTGTATAATGATAACTATAAGAAATAACGAAACCTAGAAACTTTACAATGAATCAGTTGTTGAAACATCATTGGATTGTGAATGTGTATCCAAATATAATAGGTAGGAGTAAATAGTGCTTAACTGATTAATGTCACTCCTTTTGTTCATTGCGTTTGAATTTTGAGCAATGAATGCCATTTCTAAGAAAAGTCTTTTTTTGTAATTGGATTCAGTAGCTAAAACTTTGACTGATTAAAACTGAACTGAATAAAATCTTGGTGACTAGGTGTTTTGGGTATGAATTGTCGATGAAAAGGTTAGACAGGATTCTCAGGTTCTTCTGATGGAAAGAAGGATCACTGATAGCTATAATTCTAGCCTTCATTTGCTTGAGCAAAGTGATTTTTATTGAATGTCTATGATATGACCAATAGTTGAGGAAACGTCCAGAACTATGCGGTTTTCTATGACAGTCGATAATCAGGGAGTTGTTCTGGGTTCTGATGAACCGAGATATATATATATATATATATATATATATATATATATATATATATATATATATATATATTGTTACGATAAATATACTGGCCTAACTTTTATGACTAATTATTCTGTTTTATTGTAGAAATTTCGGTGGAAGTCTAGATTCAAATTATGGTGAATTCTCCAACTTGATGTTCTCGACTATTCCAGTATATCAGGATTTCGTATATAAATACAACATTTTTATATGGAGGGCAGTTAATACTCAAGACCCGCGCTCGCGAATTTGTACGTACGGATATAATAAATTATTGTCAGATAAGTTAATATAAATAAAGAAATAAATTAAATCCGTAAGTGTTATAAATATTGAACCTTTTAATAAATTCACAACAAATGGTGTCAGAGTGGGATCGAACATAAATTAGACCTATAATAATAATACAAGTGAATACGTAAAATAAATTGTGAAAATGGCTACGATTTATGAGCTCACAGTGACGAATTTAAGAAGACATCTCGAAGACAGAGAATTAGCTTCTACCGGAAAAAAGGCTGAGTTAGTCCAACGACTAAAGAACGCTTTGCTAGAAGAAGGACTAGATCCAGAGACTTATATATTTGAAGATGCTGTTATCTCGTCGATTTCGAAATTAGAAAACAAAGTTTCTGACGATATTTCGAAAGTTTCTTCTGATGTAGCCAAAGTTTCTGGTGATGTAGCCAAAGTTTCTGGTGATGTAGCCAAAGTTTCTGGTGACATCGCATCATTAGAGAACAAAGTTTCTGGCGATATTTCAAAAGTTTCCGGCGACATCGCCTCATTAGAAAACAAAGTTTCTAACGAGATTTCTTCGCTGGAAAGCAAAGTCTCTGCTAACATCTCTTCGGAAATCTCTAAAGTCACTTCTGAGATGTCTGCCCTGGACGATAGAATATCTTCATTAAAAAACCAAGTTGCTGCCGATATGTTAGCCTTCGAAGAAAAGATATGGAAAGAGATGGAAAAGAAGATGGAGGAAACAGGGACAGCAGAGAGAGGTAACAATCCGATTACAGTGGAGATAAAAGAAGACGAGACGAAATTTAAGTTGGAGACACGGCCGAAATTTGAAGGAAGTGGAGGTTCTATTCATGTTAAAGTCCCAACTTTCGACGGAAAATCATCATGGAACAACTACATGAAACAGTTCGAATCAGCCGCAAGAGCAAATGGATGGTCTGAAAAAGAAAAGGCTGTAAACCTGACTATCGCCCTTCGAGGAGATGCCTTAGATGTGCTTCAGACCATAGCCGTAGAGGAGACCGATGATTTCGAACAACTGAAGAAGAGGTTAAATATGCGATATGGCCACGAACATTTGGAGCATGTATATCAGTCACAGCTTAAAAATCGTAGACAGAAGAAAGATGAGGCTCTTCAAGAATATGAGGTAGATATTGCCAGATTAGTACGATATGCTTATCCAACAGCTCCCGAAGACATGATGGAAAAATTGGCCGTTCAAACGTTTATTGATGGTCTTCGTGATCATGAAATGCAGAGAACACTGCGATTAGCTCGTCACAAGACGCTGGTTGATGTCCTATCCGCCGCCCTCGAATACGAGTCAGCTACGCAGGCCTCTGGCGGGTACAGTAAAGTTAGGACTGTAAAAGAGGAAGGAGATGAAGATAAACTTGACCAGCTCGTTAATATGATGAAAAGCATGACATACAAGAAAACGAAGACCATCAGATGCTGGAATTGTGGCGAAATAGGACACGTACGAAGCTCCTGTAAGCACCCTAGGTACGACGCAAATCAAGAAACTCACCATCAGGAAAACTAGAACGGGTCAGCCTTAGGGGGGCAGCTTCGACCCAGAACTTTTCCAAAGACCCTCTCATACTAATAGCTTCTTTGAAATGTCGTGAAGATAGTGTATATGTAGATGGAGACATAAATGGTAAAAAGCATACGTTGTTGGTGGATACCGGAGCGACCAGAACCATTATACGCCCGACAGTTATAAACAGCCGAAAGAAACTGTTACCAACGAGGTTACGACTTCGGACCGCTACAGGTGAAAATGCCAACATTCATGGAGAAATCCAGGTACAATTGGGAATTGGGGCAGAAAAGTTTGTCCATACTGTTATAGTTGCTGACATCGAAGAGGATGTTATATTAGGAATGGACGTAATGAATATGCATGGATTCCAATTGGATTTTAAGAATAAGGTAATCAAAGTTGGCAACGAGGAGGTATTTCTCCATCCACATAATGACAACACTGTGCAAGCAGCCATTACAGAAGATACAGTCGTGCCTGCGAGAAGCGAAACGATCATAGTAGCGCGACTACAGGGAATTGTAGACGAAGGGAGACCTGTTATGATGGAGCCTTGGAACCACGACGATGAGGTTGGCCGTGGAATCATAATTGGAAAGGAATTGGTGACTTCGGCTAAAGAAATTCCTGTGAGACTTATCAATGTCAACGACTACCCAGTGACCATAAAGAAAGAGACAAAAGTAGGAACTTGTGTACCTGTGACATCCATAATTCGTCAGGCGACAACATCTGATAATTCCAACGACAAATTCGACCAAATGGTTGCAGTTGCAGGACAGTCTCTAAATCAGATGGAGAAAAGGAAATTAAGGGAATTTCTTCGGCAGTATCGTGATATTTTCGTACCGAAAGGAGGAAAGACGGGAAGAACTACCGTTGTTAAGCATAAAATTGATACTGGTAATGCTAAGCCAATTCGTCAAACAGCTCGACGATTACCACAGGCGAAGAGAGAGGAAGCTGAAACGATTGTTCAGGAAATGAAGAAAGACGGGGTGATAGAACCTTCTACGAGTCCATGGGTCTCTCCGGTGGTCCTGGTTAAGAAGAAAGACGGAACGACGAGGTTCTGTGTGGATTACCGTTTGCTGAACAACGTTACCAAGAAAGATAGTTATCCTCTGCCTCGGATCGATGACACATTGGACACATTGGCTGGAAGTAAATTGTTTTCTACTTTAGATTTGAAGTCTGGATACTGGCAGGTAGAAATGGACCCAGTCGATAAAGAAAAGACAGCCTTCACCACAGGATCTGGATTGTGGCAATTCAACGTTATGCCATTTGGACTTTGTAATGCTCCTGCGACATTTGAGAGGCTTATGGAAAATGTGTTGAGAGGGTTATCTTGGAAAACATACCTGGTTTATTTAGATGACATAATCGTCTTGGGGGAGACATTCGAAGATCATTTGAGGAATTTAGAAAACGTTTTTAATCGACTTAAAGCTGCCCAATTGATGCTAAACCCCAAGAAGTGCCAGCTATTTCAAGGTAAAGTCAATTATCTGGGTCATATAGTCAGTAAAGAAGGAGTGGCCGTGGATAAGGGAAAAATCGATTCCATTAAGGAATGGCCAAAACCAACTGACAAACATCAAGTGAGAAGTTTTCTTGGACTATGTACTTACTACCGGAGGTTTATTAAGAAGTTTGCAGATATCGCTAAGCCATTAACGCGACTTACAGAGGAAGCAAGAGAATACCGCTGGGATATAGACTGCCAAAATGCCTTTGAAACGTTGAAAAAGCATTTAATAACAGCACCAATTTTGGGGTATCCACTGCCAGAAGGAGAGTTCATCTTAGATACGGATGCAAGTAATGTGGGAATTGGAGGAGTGCTGTCTCAGATTCAAGGAGGACAGGAACGAGTCCTCGGATATTTTAGTAAAGTTCTTTCAAAACCTGAGCGGAATTATTGCGTCACGAGAAGAGAACTTCTAGCAGTAGTTAAATCAGTAGAGCACTTCTATCAATACCTCGATGGAAGGAAGTTTTTAATCCGAACCGACCATGCCGCCCTTAAGTGGTTGATGCAGTTTAAGAATCCAGAGGGTCAGATAGCCAGGTGGATCGAACGACTCCAAGAATACGATTTTAAGATTGAGCACCGAGCCGGAGTTAGCCACAGAAATGCTGATTCTCTTTCCAGAAGGCCATGCCCCGCAGAGTGTTCCCACTGCAACAAAACGGAATCCAAGGAAGCAGCAGTGCTAAGAACGACGATTGTCAACGACGACTGGACGCCTACTAAGATAAGGGAAGAACAAGAGAGAGATCCAGTTATACAGAAAATCCGAAAATGGAAAGAGGAAAACCGTCGACCACCTTGGCAGGAAATATCAAACCTATGCTCAGTAGTTAAGACGTATTGGGCCCAGTGGGACTCATTTATCATCGAAGATGGCTTGCTCAAACGAGTCCTGGAAAATGATGACGGTGCAGAGAAAAGAAGACAGTTGGTGATCCCAAAGAGCAGAATAGCCGAAGTACTTCGTCAGTTACACGACAGTCCATCGGGAGGGCATTTTGGTGTAAGGAAAACCCTTCAGCGAATTCGGGAACGGTTTTATTGGATGAACAGTTCCGACGACGTAAAAGACTGGTGTAAGAAATGTACTATTTGTGCTACGAGTAACGGGCCTCACCGGAAAAGGAGAGCTCCTATGAGACAATATAATGTTGGAAGCCCGTTTGAAAGAATAGCTTTGGACATCGCTGGGCCATTTCCAGAAAGTGAAAATGGAGGCAAGTACATGCTGGTAGTAATGGATTACTTCAGTAAGTGGGTCGAGATTTACGCACTTCCAGACCAGAAGGCCGCCACCGTTGCAGATAAGTTGATCCAAGAATATATCAGCCGATTTGGAGTGCCTTTGGAGATCCATAGTGACCAAGGCAGGAACTTCGAAAGCGATCTATTCCAAGGAATATGTGATAGACTAGGCATGAAGAAAACAAGAACTACAGCATATCATCCGCAATCTGATGGTATGGTAGAACGGATGAATAGGACAGTTGGCAAATATTTGACAAAGATGGTGTCCGATCATCAGCGAGACTGGGACCAATACCTTCCGTTCTTCACAATGGCCTACAGATCTGCTGTTAACGAATCAACAGGCCAGACACCAGCGAAAGTCCTATTCGGACGCGAAATGCGACTACCTTGTGATCTAGAGTTTGGGTGTCGACCTGGAGAAGATGTAGCAGGTGAAGATTATGTGATCGAATTACGAAGAAGAATGGACGATGTACATGAGTTGGTCCGTTCCCACCTTCAGATCGCTAGCGACCGAATGAAGAAACGGTACGATACACAAGCCGAAAAGGGTTGCTTTAAGAAGAACGACAAAGTATGGCTGTATAATCCCAAGAAGCGAAAAGGTTGTTCTCCCAAATTGCAGCAGTTTTGGGAAGGTCCATACCTCATTATGGAGAAGATCAACGATGTCATCTACCGAATAAGCAAGATTCCGAAGGGAAAGCCGATGATAGTACATCATAACCGGCTGGCGTCTTTCGAAGGTGACCACGACGTAGATGAAGAAGTGGAAGTAAACCAAGTCCACGATGTGTCTGACCTCACGTTTGAGGAATTCATGGGTGCCTATGGAGGTACCGGTAAAGCGAGACATGGTGTTACCACTGAAGAAAAGCAAGATCTACTCGCGCTCCCCGATGACTACTCGCTGGCCCTCACCATCCCGGCCAGTATCAAAGACGCACCAGGGTTGGCATCCGTCTTTCGAAGGAAGTTTGGTCGAGTTGCAGAACTTCAATGCCAGGTGCCAGCTCCCGGTAAAACCTTGAAACTCCAAGATGCATCACGTTACCTTTTCTACCTGGTAACAAAAGACAGTGCCCGTGACCAACCTACCTACCGAGATGTATGGGAAGCCTTACTTCAATTGAGAGAGCACGTACTAGAGTCCGACGTGCAAAAGTTAGCCATGCCAAAGTTGGAGTGCCGCCAATTAGATTGGAGGGTTATCCGAAATATGGTGGAGGAGATCTTTAAAGACACCGAAGTCCAGGTGTTAGTCTGTTGCAATCCGCATAGTTACTGGTGCGGAGAGAAAACCGTCCCTTGTCATTTTTATACAACTGGAAGTTGTAAAAGAGGGTCCAGTTGCCGATACCAGCATACAGTTCCGGTTCCAGTCCCGACAAGGTTCCAGGAGGAACCATCTTTTAAGAGGGGGGCAATGTTACGATAAATATACTGGCCTAACTTTTATGACTAATTATTCTGTTTTATTGTAGAAATTTCGGTGGAAGTCTAGATTCAAATTATGGTGAATTCTCCAACTTGATGTTCTCGACTATTCCAGTATATCAGGATTTCGTATATAAATACAACATTTTTATATGGAGGGCAGTTAATACTCAAGACCCGCGCTCGCGAATTTGTACGTACGGATATAATAAATTATTGTCAGATAAGTTAATATAAATAAAGAAATAAATTAAATCCGTAAGTGTTATAAATATTGAACCTTTTAATAAATTCACAACAATATATATATATATATATATATATATATATATATATATATATATATATATATATATATATATGTATATATGTATATATAAATATATATGTATATATATATATATATATATATATATATATATATATGTATATATATATATATATATATATATGTATATATATATATATATATATATATATATATATATATATATATATATATATATATATATATATTTATAAGAATAAGAAAAAAGAAGTACTTGTGACTCGTTTGGAACAAATATATAACTGTTTTGGATGGGTTGGAGTCAATAAAAGAGCTATTGGTTAACTATTTTTTTAATCTCGAGCTTTCAACTGTGTTTACAATTATTATCAAGTCTCGAGAACTGTACCGATTTTAATGATATTTGGTTTTTTTGTGTTCGTCGTAGCTCCGAATAAAATAATACTATTAAAATACCGTAATAGTATACGAAAAATTAATTAAATTTATATAATTAAATCTTAAAAGTATTTTTCAAGTCGGTCAAATCTACTATTACGTTGCTAATACCAATTCTTACAAGATTCATGGAAGCATAGTGGTTGTGGTTAGTAACCCCGGTAGACCTGGTTAAGATTGCAGAATATCTGTCTTGCGTTAGATGAGTGTTCCATTAAGACAGGTGTTGCCAACTAGCATCAAGCTGCGAAGAATAAGATACATAGAAATGAAATAAAAAAAAATAAAATTTTAAATCGGAATAGATAATTTTAGGCGAAAGGACCTAGTTTTGAGTCATTTTTGAAAAAAAAAGTAATAATAACAATGCCTAAATTTTAACTCACCATTATAGTAACAGCTAATGACAATAATGAAAACTTCATGGTAGACTAATAGTGGCAGATAAAATTATTTATATAAAATAAATTTAAATGCTTTTGTCCCTTTTACATGTATATATACGAATTTTGAACAAAAACTAATTATTTGGTTTAATTCTGATTTTCTGCTTTAATTTAAATCTATTCTTTAAATCGATAAAACTTATGATTTATGAAGTAATAATTGATTTTTTATCAGAAGATAAGGAAATTGCGTTTTGAAAAAGATCCAAACTATCATTGGCTCTCGAAAGTTTTTCACTCTTTAAACCTCTTTTTCCTTCTTTCCATGATCTAAGTTTCTTTTTGTTTGTCATACAAGGTTGGTGAGGTAATTGAGGCAGTGGCGCACCCAGAATTTTTCTGAGGGGGGGGGGGTTTGAATTTTTTTATGCTACCTAAAATTTGTCCCTAAAATTTAGGGTTTAGTTTAAAGTACTAAAGATAGCAGTGCCAAAGATACAGGTATATGTCTTATCCTGTCTACCAACTAAATCCAACCTCTTTTTACTTGTCCGCAGTTGACTGTCGCACGTACCGTAGGTCCTAAAGTGGGGTGGCCGCTGTAAGGATGACGACATTTTTAGAACACTCCCTTCTCTTATCTAGATCTTATCTATTGTTCTGAAGCTATTTTTTTGTGCCATTTTAAAGTAATTACTATTTTGATATGAATAAGCCACAATTAAAGGCTAAACTAAGTTTATTGACGTTTGACATTAATCCAACTTGTAAATACAATACATTTTGGAGACGGCGATCGCCGTATTCCCGTTCTTCTCTGCTAATCCTTCCGGTCCAAGGCATACTCCTCCTCCAAACCTCACGATTCCATCACTCAACGAAGTTTTTGGGGCCAGCGTTTGTCAGGTATTCTCAATAGGTGTCCAAACCATTTTGAACCTCTTCTTTCTATTCTGTTAATGACTGTTTCTGTAGCATTCATGTTATTTCTTATAGATTCATTGGTCTTCCTTTCCTGCCGTGATGTTCTAGCACTTCTTCTCAAATAATCCATTTCAACTACCAACAATCTTCTCTCCAGGTCTGCATTAACTGTCTATACTTCAGAACCATAACAAAGAACTAATTGAACCATGGTTGACCTATTCTTTTTTTGTTCCTTTTGGAAATGTTGCGATCCCACCATACGGAGTTCACACATCCTACAATTTTACGTCCCTGATTTCTCCCAAGGCGTTCTTAGCAATGAGAGCACCTAAATATTTAAATTTTTGTCATTGGTTTGATTTCCACGTCCTCGTCTATCAACACTACAAACCTTGCATCTGAATTGATAACTAAATATTCTGTTTTCTTCGTGCTGACTTGTAACTCCCATTTTACATATTCTCTGTATAGACGCTTTATCATAAATTCTAGATCATAAGAATCTTGTGCTAGGACGACTTGGTCATCCGCAAAGTTCAGGGAGAACAGTACGTTATTTCGTAGGGGTATTCCCACACCCTGGCAGTGGTTTTTCCAATTTTGTAGGACAGCCTCAATATATAAATTAAACACTAAGGGTGACATACTGCATCCTTATTTTAGTCCTTTAGTTACTTTTATTGGCTCTGATAGTCTATTTTCGATTTTTAGGTAAATAGTGTTATCCCTGTATACTTCTGTGATTATTCCTAAAAGGTATGGACTAATGTGGAGTTGTTGTAAAGCTTGCCACAATTTAAGTCTTGGAACTGTATCATACGTCTTTTCTGGGTCGATGAAGGCTAGATGTACTCCGGTACCAACCGCTATTCTTTTTTCTATTAATTGTTGGAGTATAAACAAGTTATCAGTGCAAGATCAAAGATCAAAGATTCAAACGTCAATAAACTTATTTTAACCTTCAATTGACCCTTATGCGCATTAAAATAGTAATTAGATCTTATCTCTGTCATTGGCCCGGGTGGGTGTTTCTCTTCTTCTTCTTTCTTATTAAAGGCAGCTCGGATGTTATTTTGAACACTATTCCATCCCTCCGTACTTCCCGTCATCTTCACGATCATCTCTCTTACAGTCACAGGGTTCATACCTATTTCTTTATACATTCTGTTCCTCTCCACTGTACATCTATTACACTCCAGCATTGTGTAACAACAGTATAGGCATTTATCTGTATCTGTCTTTCTGAACCTATGAAGATACACCATAAAACAGACAATCTACCCAGTCCCTTAGGCTCGGGATCAGCATCTTGGTCCACACGGCGACATTTTCCTGGTTGTTCCACTGTTCTTGATATCTTTCCATTGATCTTTTCCCTTCTTCTTTTTTTTTATAGCTGTTGTCAAATGCTCTCTTCTCTCATAGAGATGTGTCTTTTCTACTGCTAACACATGTAGAGGAACACAACCCGTGATAGTTTCCACAAGGCCGCCGCAGATACAGTCCTGTAGGTGCATGCTACTCGCAACAGACGCGTTCTGTCTACTTTTGTCAAGCCTAATATTAGGTATCTATATCTAAATATAATGAAAAATATTATTAATTATTGTGTATTTATTAATAATCATTGTGTTCTACATATTTAAAGTGCTAATTTAATTATTCAATCAGCGTTTTGGATTTTTTGTATTTTGTGTGAAAGACAAGTTACATTTTCCTACTATTCTTTAATAACCCCCCGCTGGGTGCGCCACAGAATTGAGGTCTATCTTCACACATTTTTTTCTACACGATTGTACTAGTTCACCGGTTTCGGTTCATTGGGAAACAATTAAAAAAAAAATTCTATTGAGGTTGATTTTAGAGCTGTTTCATAGGCATTTAGATACGCTGGTTTTAAATTTGTAATTAGTTTTTCTCTACCACGTCTATTATTTCTCTAAATCACAATCTAACATGGATCGTAGGAAGTCCTATTGCTCTCCTATTGGCTGAAACTAACCTTCTCCGATGAATGGAGCCGGTCTGAATGACGCATACAGTAACAGAGATAGGTCTATACCGGACGCATATTTGCCGATTCTACAACGTACGGCATATGAAAATAAATACGAACCTCCGATTGGTCGTAATTTAAACGTCGTCCTAAATAAAAGAATGTTTAAATTGACTTTTATTATTTGGCTAGTTAGTATCAACAAAAATTTCTCCTTTATATATATCTTAAAAGGGGTGCTTAATATGTTCCTTGTATTTGCAGTGTAGTGCCGTCAATAGGTACTCTAGGCAACAGAGACTTGGGATTTGTGCAATTCCATGCCCCCTTTTTTTAATAAACTAAAGATGCCAAAATCCAAAAATTTCCTAATCCTCTTCAGTTTTATTAACCTAACGAAATTTCATTTTTTCGAAAATCAGGTTGCCATTCTGAGTATCTTAGATTGGATTCTATAAAGAATTTTGTTATTAGAAGGCTTGGCACAGCCTAATAGTTGCACTTCATATGTCCATGTGGTGTGGTTAACTTTGATTTTTCATCCATTCATCCAATCCTGTAGTAGATTCACGTGTATATTATGAAGGTTTCCTGATTTTACTTAAGGCTCATCGTCGATGGATATTACGGCGGTATAATCTGCGAACATGGCTACTGCTTTGGTATTTTTTTTGAGATATCAGCCGTTTATAAGAGTAATTAAAAAACTATTAAAAAACTTGAAGCATTTGAGATGTGGCTTTATAGAAGAATGCTGAGAATATCATGGACAGCAAGGATCACGAACAAGGAAGTTCTAGAAAAAATGAAGAAGGAACCAGAGATTGTGTTTACGATCAAACGCATAAAATTGCAATATCTGGGACACGTTATGAGAAATCAGCACCGTTACTCCCTGCTGCAGTCTATATTGCAAGGTAAAGTCAAAGGTAAGCGAGGACCCGGTAGAAGGAGAATATCATGGCTGCGGAATTTAAGAACATGGTTTAAGAAAACCTCAACGGAGCTGTTTCGAGCCGCAGCGAGCAAGGTCATGATTGCCAATATGATTTTCAACATCCGAAACGGATAGGAACCAGAAGAAGAAGAATATGAGTAACAGAAGTGGACCAAGGACACTTCCTTGAGGAACATCGGATTTTATGGAATAGTAACGAGAGGTTTCTGTAATTTTAACTATTTTAATAGTTAATAATGATGTGTGGGAAAGGATGACTTAAGTTTATACAGGAGGCCGTCATATCCAGAAAGGCAGAGGTGCATATTTTTTTCTTCGAGGCATATATTAATGTTTTTAACAATCTTATGATACTGTTGTAGAGTTAAATGGGATTCGCGGAAACCATACTGGACTGCTGGGATCGCCGCATTCAATTTCTTCTGATGAATGATGATTTTGACATTATTGTAAGTAAGTTGATTGGTCTATATAATGTGGTAATATTTGGTTGTTTATTTACTATCATAATTATTTGTGCAAACTTCCAAATAATCGGGTAATTATATATCATGGTCAGTTGGACAATTGATCTCTTTGATAATTTTTTAAATATTAGCCCGGTGATCGTATCGAAGCCTGGTGCGTTGTAGTTATTGCACCTAGAAATTTCTTCTTACTCATTATGAGGGGTAAAGCAATTGATTGGGAGCATCTTTGGACAGGGAGTCTCTAATAAGTTTTTAACTTGTTCTTTGTTGTTAAGTGTGAGAGATTGTGTAAAAACGTCTGAGAGATGTTCAGCAAAGATTGATGCCTTTTCTTGTTCAGTTTTTCCTCAGCCTCCATAGGCCGAGGCTATGTAGGCCTTTTGAATAATTTTGTTGCTTTCCAGATGCTGTGGTCTTCTTTTAACAGGCTGTTGATAATTAGTTCAAATGTATAATTTCTCGAGTCTTGTTTTAAGTTGCCGTGTTAATCTATTGTATTCATTTTTATCTATAGGATTGCGACTTCACTGCCATATGCGTCTGGCTCTTCTTTTTTTGAGTAACAAGACGTTTTATGTATATGGGTATGTTGGTGTCACCTTGTTCTAGTTATTTCAGCAGCTGCGTGTATAGTTTGGGTGAAAACAAGCGCGGCATTCTCCATATCGTCTGGTTGCTTTAATCTAATATATAATTTTATGTAAGACTCGAATACGTTCCAGCTAGTCTTTTGTGTTGTCAACTTAGGGACATTCTGAGAGATCCCTAAATGCTTGTATGTGAAAATAATTTAAGGCCATGCTGTGGAGGATAAAGAAATCGAGTAGATGGAATTTTATTTGGATCTGATGGATGAATAGGTGGATTGCCCTGTAGATAAGTAAGAGCTGTTTATATTACCTATGACTCGTCCGAAATTTTTTCTTTTGCCGTACATAGTCTCGACCCTCCGTCTGTATGCTTGGCATTACAGTCACCTCCAATTAACAGCTTTTCTGAAAGATGTCTAAAGAAGTCTTCATATTCTACTGTGGTGATATTACGCCTTGGAGGGCTGTATATCGCCGTAATGTCAAAGGACCATGGTTGAGAAATGATACAGATTACTGCAGCTTGTATTTTATTCATTTGATACGTTGTTTCCTCAATGTTCAGTATGTTTCAGGGTTCTGATCCGTACCCGCTATCAGCACATCTTACTAAATATACCCGATTCCAGCGCAATTAGCGCCATTATAACCTTTTAACGAATTATTATGCAGTAATCTTTGAGAAGAACTTTGCAGTAATCTTTGGGAAGAAAGAAAAGTTATGGGAAACAACTGCCGAAATAATAACCAAGCGGACAGCGGACAAGATCTTTGGAAGGAGTAGGCAGAAGAGGCCAAAAATATGGTATGACGAGGAATGTCGGAAACATCTGAAAAAAAGACAAACAGTAAGGAAGACTTGGATACAACTGCAAACAGACCAAAGTAAAAAAGAATATATGACAACTGCCGAAAAGAAACAAGAAAATTAATACGCACAAATAAAAGGAACTATGAACAACAAAAATATGAAGCTATGGAGAGAGACCAGCCCAAACCAGGCTCCAGGAAATTCTATAAAGCAATGTCCTCTGAGAAAAGAGGACATAGAAACAATTCCATCCATACCCTGAGAGACAATCAAGGCCGTATGATAATCGACGGTAAAGAAGTAACTGAAGAATGGAAAGAGGATGGAGTATTTTAGGGACCTTCTAAACATCATACAGGAAGAACAGCACAAGGAAGAGATCTATATCACAGCGGACATGCCCGTCAAAAATCCCTCCTTTGAAGAAACCCAAAAGGCCTTAAATAAGCTAAAAAATCACAAAGCGCCGGGTACGGACGATATACCAGCAAAACTTCTGAAATATGGGGGAGACGCACTACATCGCCAAATCCACCAGCTAATAACGCACATATGGTTAGAAGAAAGGATACCAGCACGATGGAAAGAAAACATAATAGTGCCCATCCACAAAAAGGGGACAAAACAAAATGGGCGAATTATAAAGGAATTTCACTCCTAAACACGGCATATAAAACCCTCTCAAACATTATTCATAGTAGACTAATCCCTCATGCTGAAAATGTCCTAGGCGAATATTAAGCCGGTTTTAGGGCAAACAGATCAACAATAGATAAACTATTCACGCTGCGACAACTTCTAGAAAAGGGATGAGAGTATAACAGACCCATACACAATCTTTTCATAGACTTTTGACGGGCATATGATAGCGTAGAAAGAAGCCAAGTATGGAATGCCATGGCGGAGCTCTCAATACCAAAGAAACTCATTCGGATGTCCAAAGTCTGTATGGAGGGTGGAATATCTAAAGTACGTGTAAATAATAAACTGTCTGGCAGCTTTGAAATCAACAGTGGACTCAAACAGGGTGATGCATTATTTCCACTACTTTTTAACCTTGTATTAGAGAAAGCCATGACGTCGGCCGAAATAAAAACAGAATTGCTATCGGTTCAAAGTCCCAAGCTATTACTCGCATATGCAGATGACATAGATCTCGTTGAAGACTCCATCCTATCCACGAAAGACATCTTCAACAAGGTGGAAGCAGCAACAAGTGAAGTAGGGCTGAAGATTAATGAAGAGAAGACGAAATATATGTGTATAAATAGAACGGCACGGAGAGAGAGAATAGGACAAAATGTGACGGTCAACACCTTCATTTTTGAAAGAGTACAACGTTTTAAGTATCTGGGGCCGTAATCACAGCTGGCAACGATGTTACTGAAGAAATAAAAGACAGAATGCAATCTGCAAGCCGCTGTCTATTCGCACTGGATAAGCTCATAAAATCAAAAAATCTTACAAGAAGTTCAAATATCAAAATCTATAAATCCATCGTCAGGCCTGTAATAACATACGAATGCGAAACGTGGACCATCATCAAAGCAAACGAAGAAAAGCTCAGACGCTTTGAACGAAAAATACTACCAATATCGAATTAAAAGCACTCTACGATGACGCCGACATTGTCCAAGAAATTAAATCACAGCGACTAAGATGGGTAGGCCATGTGCACAGACTGCATAACGAGAGACTTGTAAAACTGGTATGAAAAGAGATTCCAAAAGACCACTCGGACGTCCCAGAATGCGATGGAGAGATAACATCCAAGCAGATCTCCGGAAAATGAACATTCCATATGACCCTAGGTTGATGGAAGACCGAACAAATTGGAAAAAAGTTGTACAGTCAGCCAAGACCCACCCAGGGTTGTAGCGCTACGTGATGATGATGATGCAGTAATCTTCAGCGTGGTCGTCATCGTTTCATCTAAATTCGTATGAAGAAGGTCTGAATTAAAACTGCACGATGAAGATGTATTACAGATTGAATCATGTTCTGATAACGTAATTTTAATGTATGCGTACGAACAAATCTAAACCGAAAGAATACGAAGATAGATTATAGTGTGCAATGCAATAAATGGGTAGAAAACTTTAGTGAATGGAAAAGATCAAAAATTAAACATTCCCTCATTATTAACAAATAAAAATCGACCAAACGCTAAAATAAATAACATTAAGCTTTGAAGCAAGTTTCGGTGCATGTTTTAACGCAGCTTAAAGAATAAAACAATTTACCAAACCATAAAACTGCATTACTATTCTCTCCAAAATTCCTCTCTGTCTCAGAACTTAAATCGAATATTGTTTAAAAAGATATCCTAATCAACCAAATTGTAAATGGATCGGGTATATTTAGTAAGATGTATTGATAGCGTGTACGAATAGATACAGTTCTAACAAGCTATGGCTGACGTATGCTTAGAAGGCAGAGCGTGTTTGTATCACTGCAAGTATGATTCGTAAAATCGCTTCCGGGAATGTATTTTTTTATGTTATTTTTTAATTCTGTGCAATATCATGTCTCTGTTTCTTCCGTTAGATTGTTAACCATTTTATCATAGTCAGTAACACCATACATGAAAATTGGTGAGGGTTTAGGGATTCCTAGAGTTTTGTCCTTCAATCACCAAAGAGGAGATAGAAAAGGCAATATTAAATTCAAAAAACAATAAGGCACCTGGACCAGATGAAATCCCGTTAGAAATACTCAAATTACTGGATGAAAGGGGAATTTCAGCACTACACAAAATATTTAACTTAATTTATGAAACTGGCTGCTATCCTCAACAGTGGATACGCTCTACCTTTATTCCCCTGCCCAAGAAAGTCAATGCAAAAAGATGTGAGGATCACAGACTCATTAGCCTGATGAGTCACACTTTAAAGATATTCTTAAAAATACTACATCAAAGATTATACAAAAAATGTGAATGGGACATCAGTGACTCCCAGTTCGGGTTTAGGCAAGGTTTAGGAACACGAGAAGCAATAGTAGCAACACGGGTGCTGGTCCAAAATTGTTACGATCAGAAGAAGGATGTGTTCCTATGCTTTTTAGATTACCAAAAAGCGTTTAATCGTGTCCAACACCACAAGTTAATGCAGATCCTCAAGAAAGTTGATATAGACCAAAAAGACATAAGATGCATTGAAAACTTGTACTGGCATCAAACGGCACAGTTAAAAATAGACAATTCTATATCCAAACCCATACATATAAAAAGGGGCGTTCGACAGGGATGTGTGCTTTCCCCTCTTTTATTTAACATTTATTCGGAAGCCATATTTCAAGAGTCTTTGGAGGATGCAAAGATGGGAATCAAAGTGAATGGAGTATTGAACAACAACATACGATATGCTGATGATGGTGTCTTAATTTGTGACAACATAGTCGATCTTCGACAACTTGTCACTATAATCGGAGAATACAGTAAGCGAATGGGATTAGAGATTAATACCAAAAAAACCAAATTTATGATCATCTCCAGAAACTTGGATGCACTTGAAAACTCCACCATAACACTGAATACTAAGTCCATTGAAAGAGTGAGTAAATTTAAATACCTGGGATCGTGGCTTTTTGAAGACTGGGCATCGGACAGGGAAGTAAAATGTCGGATTGAGCAAGCTCGACAAGCTTTCGTAAAATTCAAGAAGGTACTGACTTGTTCAGAGTTCGATCTTCAACTGAGACTAAGCTTTACAAGTGCTACGTGCGGTCAGTGCTGCTATATGGCGTAGAGGGCTGGACACTCAAAACGAGGGATATAAACAGATTAGAAGCTTTCGAAATGTGGCTCTATCGCCGTATCCTAAAAATACCATGGACAGCGAAAATCACAAATATAGCTGTCCTTAAAAGAATAAACCAAGAACGTCAACTTTTCGAAACCACCAAGAAAAGGAAAACGGCGTATCTAGGTCACATCATGCGAAATGAAAAATACCAGTTCCTCCAACTTATAATCGAGGGTAAAATTGAAGGCAAGAGAGGAATGTGACGCAAGAAAATGTCCTGGCTCCGAAACATAAGGCAATGGACAGGGATTAACGACATACAATCTCTTATACATATTGCAAGAAATAGAGAATTAATGGAAAATGTGATCGCTAACATCCATTAGTGGATTTGCATCTGAAGAAGAAGAAGAGTTTTGTTGGTATTTTCTGAATTGCTGCTGTTTTTTTCGTTTTCATTTTGTAGAACCTGAAATTTGTTGCTGGTTACTACCGTGTTTTCATTTTCTGTTGGAGACGTGTGATTTGTTTTAGGTACTTTTTTATAGTTTACCAGTCGTGAATGTCCGATGGCTCAGTGCCACTGATTTCCTCCTAAGATCCACCACTTGTTACTGTATGTGTCACGACTAGAGAATCAAAAGCTTCATTTTGAGGTGTAGATAATGTGGGATTTATATTAGGATTATATTGAAAGTTAAGAAAATATTGCGATACTACTTGGTTAGGAGGATATATAGTTGGTGTATTTTGTTGAAAATTTTGTGGGAAAAAGGCGTTTGGGCATTCTGGCTGAATTTGCTGTTGCTGATATTGAGGATGAATAGGTTACCCACTAACAGTAGCATTATAAAATGGAACACTTATTGCAATATATGGCAGAGCACCCATTTTAAATGTTAAAACTGTATATTTTAATTTTTAAATAGTTTATTAATCATTTATACACTTGTCCACAGATTGGGCAGCTTTTTTAATATTTCATCGGAATAATAAAGAAATTAAAAAGAACTTGGGGCCGCTTGGTAGGCTTTTAAAAACATTGTTAAAGACTTTCTTGGAAATGCAAGAACCCAGAATTACGCTGAAATTGACCTGCAACTCTTGCAGGATGCCACTCTAACCAAGAAGGAAAAAGACTACCAGGACGATCACGCACCAGATAGAGAGAAAACATCGCTAAAAATCTCAATACCATAGAATTAGAGATAAACACAGACCTTACGATGCACCGTAACAAACGAGGCAGATAATACAAATAGATAAGACCCGCGATGGGGCGTAGAGCTACAGAGTAAGTAATTGTCATTAAGGTAAAGTTAAAATGAAACAACATATTTATTGAACAAATTTTATTAAAATCAAAATAGTGCTTTATTTAAAATCAACTCAGTGAGGCACAATATGCATTTATTTCATCACATCTCCAATAAACTATTAAAACGTTAAAATAAGAATTAACCTAAAATGTAAAAAAGCAAAAATTTAATATCAAAATGAATTATGAATAGCATTTACGCATTCTTCAGAATGTATTCTGGACTTCACACTAATTCGCTAACAAATAAAGTATATCTAATAGGGAATTTTAAATTTATTGGTTGTAGAGATAGTATTTGCGAATTTTAGTTGATGTGGAGTGTTCAAAATAGCACTCACAGTTTTCTTTAATCTTCACAATCTAGTTTAATATAGGAATCGTTCCTTACAGATTCGTTCTGTACGTCCATGCACCTATCGCTTTTCTAGCGGCTTTACTCCTTTTAGTACGGTTCATTGAATTACCGACACCAAGTCATAAATCTTCCACAATCTCATACATCAGCCTACTCGACTCACCCGCAAACTTCCTATTCAAAGTCTCAGATTCATTTTGGGGATATTTCACTGCTGCTTTAAACAAGTCGCCACTGGAGCGTGGCTCAAACTATAAACCTGGTACACTACTCACAGCGAAGTGAGTTCGCCAGCTATATGAGCCATTTATTTTCAAACTATACACACAGGTAGATGTTTTATTTGGCATTCTTAAAGCGCAACCCAAGTGGTTTATTACATATTGACTTAATACTATACGCAATAATGCAGTACTTAGTTCTGTGAGTGGTCGAATTCAAATCCAAAATTAGATACAGAAATCTATGATGTCAGTAAGTTTCCATTAACTGTTGTTGTTTAATCACCGTTGTACTGCAGTAAATGTTGCAATCGTATTTAGTCGTTTGAATTTTTTTATAAATATACTTTAGCGACCTCGTTCAAGAGCCGTGAGACCTTGTAGCAGTACATATAGGGGGTATTACGTAGCTCCCGGTACCAGGCAACACCATGTTTCATTAGCCTTCTTCAAGCTTGAGGAACCTTAGTAGTAGTAACCCTTTCCTCTCTAGTTTCTTGAAGGACAGAAGTGGACCAGGAGCAACACAAAAAACCGCAATAATTCTCATAATAAATAAATAAAAATTCAACAGCAGCCACTAAAAATTTAAAATCTACAAAGGAAGATATTGGGTATACACAAAATATTCAATTCGTAGTATTAAAATGTATACGGGGACAAACAACTGCATTATCTACAATCTGTAATACTCTAGCGTCACTATTTTCTTTTACTTTCACATATTTAGTGTTATTTCCTGCATTTACCATAAGCTAACTATATCTTCCAACGACTACTTGAGTGATGTGTACCATGTGATGGTTAAAACTTTATTTGCAAAAGTCACTATAAATAAATGTAGCGAATTTAGTGAATGTCCAGGATACTCTCCTCAAAAAATCTGTTCGTTAGGCTTTTTAATGAACAACGAAAGCTTGACCTAGGGCCTTAAGTATAAAAACGTTTCTATTTAAGCAGACCTATGTAAGTAATGTCAATAACAAGTCTAGGCTTTCGAAATTTCATGATTGGGATTTATTCGATTCTTAGCGAGATTATCAGATCGGTATATAATTTGCTTTCCGTCAAAAATCTAGATTTAAATTTTGAAATTACAATAGAAAAGATCAGTTTCAATATCGATCCATTAAAACTTTTATCAAATATCCTCATGTACGATACATTTGATAAAATTTGAAATACAGCAATAACAGAACAACAAAATAGACAACAAATAGTAATAATGATCAAACATTGTGTACAGTGTCTATCATTACTACATAGGTTTCAGATTTTAATTAGACGATTACCTTGTGGTTGTTTTCATCTCTCTTCTGATCTTTACAAGATTTTACTAATAGTTTTCTGATGACTTATAATTGCTGTATTTCTAAAGGTATTCTTGATATAATTTTGTGCCTTAGTAAAATCTTTCTTCTCAACCTGTTTATTTTATTTCTTTAACCACCTAAAATTTATAAAACTATATTTTTTTAACAGTAATGAAACATCGGTTATTCGTCATAGGCTATAACATATTTCTTTCATTCATTCAACACTTTACACACGGCATTGATTGGTATGTAGGAGTAAGACACGCCCTTTTCAAGATGGTGCCTCTAATGTCAAATATCTAATTTGACACAGACAACATACGTCAAATGGCCAAAAGCAGTGTATTGTGGGTTGCGAATTTATTTGCTATTTGACAGTCCTTTACCTGTGATCACATACTGGATTTTTAAATTGAGTTAACTACATAAGAGATGGTTGTCCAAAAATGACACATAGCATTGATTAGCATATAGGTGTGAGACACGCCCTTTTCAAAATGGTGCATCTTATGTCAGATGTCTAATATGTCACAAAGAACATACGTCAAATGGTCAAAAGCAGTGTATTGTGTATTATGACATATAAATTTCTTCTACTACTGTTTTACTTTCAAATATTTATTGAAAAATAAGACACATATTAGGCTGATGAATAATGTAATCATTCTTATTAACAGCAAAATTTAAATCTTGACTTTTGAAGGACTTTCGATAGTATTCTAAAAAAATTCAGATCATGTACTTGTCTAAACTAAAAGATATGTGCTTCTTTGAATAAGAGCGGCAGTGGCCTACAATTTCTTATAATTTCTGTATTGAAATTCATTACAACTCAAATCCTATCAGATCTAAAACCGTACCTGATGACTTTCCACTATTCTGAACATTATTACTAGTAAATTCTCTTCGTCAATGTTCGAATTCGACAAATTCTTAGGTGATATAAAATATGCAAAAACAATTTGGTTTTACATCAGTATTGAATCAGACTACGTTTTTTTTGGTAAACAAAATTCCCATCAACCCCAAACCAACTACAAATCCGATTTTCATTAAACACTTGTACTCCGAAGTGATATCTCCTTATCCTAATTATCTACAAATTTTCATGACGGACACGCTGCTGCATACTACTGTAAATACACCACTCACACTATATCCATACCTACAAACTGCTGCATCCTCACAGGCGAGACCACAGCCATTTTGGAAGCCTTAATTTTCTTCAAAACGCGTAGTGAGAATAAATGTGTCATTATCACTGACTCATTAAATGCTCTATTAGGTGTAAAACAAATATACCTTACAAATACAATATTTCGGGCTATAAAAAATAAGATAAATATAATTCAATCAACTCGAAAAGAAGTAGCATTTATCTGGGTAGCTTCGCATGTAGGAATAGCTGGAAATGAGAAAGTGGACAACCTAGCAAACACAAGTCGAATAAACTCACAATACACAACCAAATCAAGAAATTACCCATACTCCGATCTCAAAAACCTAATTAAAGACCACTGTATGAAAATATGGCAAGACTACTGGAAAGGTTCAGGAAGCAAACTATGTGAGATT
The DNA here is from genome assembly GCF_040954645.1 of Diabrotica undecimpunctata. Taxonomy (NCBI): domain Eukaryota; kingdom Metazoa; phylum Arthropoda; class Insecta; order Coleoptera; family Chrysomelidae; genus Diabrotica; species Diabrotica undecimpunctata. Next base: position 111,157,830 of record NC_092811.1, on the reverse strand, counting down.
TATCCCCTTGTGAAGACCATCTTGAATAATCCATCCAATAAAAGGGACCAAGTAATAACTAACCGACTAAGAATTGGACACACTGCACTGACCCATAAATTCTTAATCAACAAAGAATCTTCTCCAAACCTGCAAAAACTGTTCTCTTCCATTGACGGTCAAGTATATTCTGATTGACTGCCAGTACCACAAGGAAACAAGAAGAAAATATGAAATATCAGATGGCATCAAAACCACTTCAACCATAAACACTGACCATGTAATAAATTATTTAAAAGATTTACGTTTATATACATCTATTTAATGTAAATAAAATGAATTCTTATGTACTTTATTCCGATAATAACCCTGCGTGGTTGATGTGGATTATATGTTTTTTCTAAATAAAAAAAAATTCCCATGGCATACGTTATAAAATGATGCCGAAACTGTAAGTACATCGTGAGAATAGTAATATGTATTATTATTTCTTGTGAAATTTGGTGATCTTGCCTAGCTATCATCAGTACGGAGATAAAAGAGGAAGCTTTGCTTTGAGTCGAATAGTATGGAAACACCTTATGGTAAAAAAAGCATTCAGTGAAATAACACTTAAGAAAAATGGTATATGCTTCAAGATAATATTGCAACAGAGCTATGTCAGGATATTCTTACAGTGTCTTATCCAAGAATTCATTGACGCCAACAATCAGAATAACTGTTCATGAATTTGTAGATAATTCGTTCAATTTTTAGTAGTTAAAATTATAATTCTGTCGATTCTTCGCCGATGTCACCAGTAATAATATCAGAATATTTACAGCATGTTTAGTGTCTGCTCTATAACAACAAATAGATATTTGAATAAACTCTGAACGCTCCTGTTAAATAAATTCTCGTATTTTTCGTATCAGCTGTACATATATATTAGAGAAAGCTAAACTTTTCTTGTAAGGTTACATCCAATGTTGGAGCTCTCAGAGTTTATGCAAGCTCCTGACAGTACTAACAAATAACAAGTAACTTTGTCTAATCCTGTTTTCACATCAACAATCACATACTTTCCAATATTTTGATTTACCTGTTAATAATACATAGATAAAAATATTATCTTCAGCTCTAATTCTATGGATATAGGGTTTCAACGTCATCAAAAATGTAGACACACAGTGCGGTTTTTAGTAAAAAATCGATTCAGTAACAATTGCTTTAAAAAGCAAATATATATCTATATGTCTATATTATTTATTCACAGCAAAGGAAAAGTGGGCATACACAATTATACTTGAATATATGCGCAGAATCGCACAATCATATCTCCAGCTAAGACTCGCCTACTACTCTCTCTATGGCCAATGAATGAACCATCAGAAATATGATCACACGGTCTTGCATTTCGCGCACTTTTTCTTGGCTGTGCATGTTATATATATAATAATTTCAATAGTTTGAGTAAATATCATAATTTTATACATTCAAAGCAGTTGAGATATGGAAGGGAGTGATACGAATATATACTATTATGTTCTATACATTTTGGAGCATAGATGACAGTATAAACAGTTTCTATAATTTATTTTACTCTTATTTAAAATAGAATGTTTTCGTACCAAAATACGCCATTTTTCAAACAAATAAAAAGGCCACTAAGAAATGCTTTTCAAAAAAAAAAAAAAACATCATGTGTCTTTCACTTTATTACCGGTGAGTTTGGGAATGTTCATAAACTCCAACTCTTGAAAGCCGCTATAGTAAAGTAATCTAAGTGACTTATTTGGTACAGAAACAAACGATTTCCAAGTGTACAGAGTGTTTTATGAAGTATATACAATATTTAGAAAAAAGCCTCCACTATACCGTGTCGATATTTTTGATGAAGTCCTTTGCGTAATTTTAAATTTACAGCCAAAATATTCCACCAATCGCGTCAGTCACAATTATAAATTTCAATACAGTTTGCGGTAACATTTAGCATACGACTGCTGATATAGGATTTTCTGTGATATGAATGATACTTGCAGGCCACTGCCCAGTGGGTGACATCTTTGACTTGAGCAATTCCTCTAGAGAAGCTTTACGAAACATTGCCATTTTGGTTGGAGATAGAGGAGCGACTGAAAAAATATTAAATTGTTAGTTATATATACGAAAACAAAATATTCTTACACTTTCTTATACGTTTATCTTATAGTTTATTACAGATCCTTTAGCTAATGCATATACAAATCAAAGTATGTAAGACTACAATTAAATCGACTATATAAATACGCTTTGTAGCTGGACATACCAGTATATCATTCATAGGTCACAACATTTCGTTGGCATAGTAAGAAGCACAGCCAGAAGAACGATATCGGACTGGGTGAAACGTATGAAATATAAACACTGGTACGAACAAATGAGTCTTGAATATTCGAAAACTTTTATACCTGAACCTACGAAGAATGGATTTACAGGTCTACAAGATATGAATATAAATATATGCGAATTACCGTAGGTCTCCTACAGGATACTGTCGCCTAAAGAGGCACACGAATAAAGTCTGACTGGCACAAAGTCATCATCAACATCATCAGTAGCTCGACAACCCTTTCTGGGTCCTGGCTTGTTCTAGGATTTTCCCCCATTCTGTTCTGTTCCTTGCTTTGTTTTTCCAGTTGGTAATCTTAAGTGTTTTCAGATCTTATTCCACTTGTTCCACGTATTTAAGTTTGGGTCTTCCCTTTGACCTCTCCCTACTGGTGTTCATTATATGTTTTGGTGTTTCAGTCTCCAATATCCGTTCAACATGGCCCATTCAGCACAGACGTCCGATCTTTATGGATATTATGACCTCGGGTTCATTGTATGCTGTCTATAGTTCATAATTAGATCTTCTGCGCCATATGTCATTTTCTTTCACCCCCCCTATATATATATATATATATATATATATATATATATATATATATATATATATATATATATATATATATATATATATATATATATGTGTGTCTAAGGATTTTTCGTTCAAACGTACCTAATAGGTTCTCATCGCTTTTCGACAGTGTCCATGTCTCTGATCCATATACAAGGATCGGTTTTATCAGGGTCTTGTATATTTTGCATTTGGTTTTTCTTGTGATGTTGTTAGATCTTAGATGTTTAATTAGTCCATTATATGTTTTATTAGCGATATGTATTCTTCTCTTAACTTCTTCACTGACATTGTTATCTGCGGTAACTAGTGAACCTAGATATGTAAAATTTTTCACGCTTTCGATGTTATAGTCTTCTATTATCAGATTTTGTAGGTTTCTTTGGCCTGTCGATTTGCTAGCCTTCATGTATTTGGTTTTTATTTCGTTAATGTTTAGGAGACTGTTTTGTGCCTCTCTTTCTATCGCATTAAATGCTTCTGTCATCTCTCTTTCACTTCTGGCTATGATATCAACATCATCTGCAAATGCCAATATTTGTACACTTTTTGTTATTATTGTTCCTCTGGTGTTGACTTTTGACTCCCTAATTATTTTATCTAATGTGATGTTGAATAGAATACAGGATAGGGCATCTCCCTGTCGTAGGCCCGTTCTCACATGAATTGTATCTGTTAGTGCGTTTTGAATTCGAATTTTAATTTGTACTTTAAGTGTTTCTTTTACTATATCAATGAGTTGAGTTGGAATATTAAACTCTTTCAGTGCATGGATCAGAAATTCTCGATGGATGCTATCATAGGCACTCTCAAAATCAATGAAAAGATGATGTATATCTATATTAAATTCACTAGTCTTTTCCAAGATTTGCCTCAAGACGAAGAACTGATCTATTGTGGACTTCTGCCTGCAGAAACCACATTGATATCCCCCAACTATTTGTTCCGCATATGGTCTCAATCGATCATACACAATATTTCACAGTATTTTATATGCCACATTTAGTAGCGTTATTGCCCGGTAGTTTTTATAT